>NC_060270.1:135627986-135747049 GCF_021613505.1 Equus quagga
CCATGTCTGGTACCTCCGTCCCAGAGTTTTGCCCTGTCCTTATCTAGCCTGCAGAGTTGCCTTCCAGCAGGCAGCACATCAGTGTCTGTCTCTGTCCTCATCCCTCTAAGAAGCTTCAGTAGGACTTGTAAATGGCACTGATGGAATTCCTCCTGCAGCTGGCTGTGACACCGGCCCTGGGGCATTTGGGAGGGTTTAGCCGCGGTTCCTCTTTGACCCGCGCTTTGGTCTGGCTCTCAGCCTGTCATGATGCTGGCTCCTTGCTGTCTGACAGCCTGCCGGGGGACAGGCTGGCCTCCACTGCTTCACCCTCCTCACTGTCCGCGTCCACTTCCCACGGTCTTCCCTCCCATAAGCCTGCTGCCCTGGAGGCAGGACCCCAGAAAGCCCTCCGGGGCACCTCAGTGAGATTCTTGAGGGCCATTTGGGGCTGCCTCCAGCCGGCACCAGCTCCTGGTTCGAGTTCCCTTCCTCAGGTCTGAGCAGGCCCTGACTCAGCAGACTCCTTGGTGCGCCTTTACGCACAGGGGCATTGAAAGCAGGCCCACACCACAGTGCTCGAACGACTGCAGCGCTCGAGGCCTGTCTTCTGTTGAAATACCCGGAGGAATGGAAGGACGGTTGATGCCAGCTTCCCAGGACTTTTCCGCATCCTCAAGTGGGCATTCAGCAGAGTAATAATTTATTGTGTAACTTTCCTTCCTCCTGTTTTAGCCCAGAAGGCCTGAACTAACTGTTGTGTGGATACCCAGCTTTGTTTAATATGCGTTAGACCTGGGGATGTGTATTACACCCCGAAATGTCCATCTTGTAAACCCTCCAGGCACATTATTATGTTAACCAATTTAATCAAGAAAAATTTTACCTTGATCTTGGTAAAGAGTTTAGCAAAGGTCCCTTCTTACACCATCCCCCCCACCCAACACACACACAGGCTGCAGCATTCCCAGCCTGCAGGGTCTGTGACCTTGTTTGGGGACTGAGGGGCTGGGGGACCCCCACTGCAGCCAGCTCCTCTCCCACCCACTGGAAGTCTCAGACTCCCGAGCTCGTATCCTGTGCAGGTCGTGTTTGCTTGTGTACATCGCGTGCTCTCCAAGCCTGGAGACACTAATTAGAAGCCTTCCAATTGACTGAGGGCTGAGGCAGCCTCATTTCTCTCCCCTCCGTCTGTTGTTTTGCTGTTTCCCCAGTCAGTTCGGCTCCTCGCCTCTCACCTTCTTCCTCTCAGTTCTCCCACAAAGAATGCAGGCTCCACAGGGATGGCAGGAATCCTTGTTTTTGATCCACAGCTGTATCCCAGCCCCAGCACCCTTGCCTGGCACGTGGCAGGCACTCAGCAAACATTTGTCCAATGGAGGACTGTTGCGTCAGTCTCCCCATTTCTAGAGCTCTCTGTGGCATATTCCTGTACAGCCGTCCCAAACCTGTGCAGCCCACTCACTCCACTGGTGAAGAGAGTGGAGCACGAGTTACCTGCAAGTCTCACATGACCTGGAGCCCATGTGGCAATCGGAGTCTCCAGCCCCTCGAGTTCCAAAGCAGCTGTCCTGGACTCCTGTTCCAGGTCCCCTGGAAGGCCACAGCCCTCTCTCAGATTTGTGCCGGGGCTGGGGGAAGGGGTGGGGATTAACATCCTCGCGCTCCCTCTGCCCTCTGGCTGTGGCCTCTTCTGTCTGTTCAGCCTTGCCCTCACCCAAACGTGAAACCCAGCTGCCTCCTCAGTGTCTGTGCACGCACACCTGCGCACGTTCAGAGCACGCCCACCAAGTGGAGTGAGGATCTGGACGTCCCCAGCAAGGCTCCCAAACCACGCCTCCCGGCGCACACCCTGCAGTAGTGTCTCAGCCCCCTGGCTCCCGGCAGCTCTTCTGCCCACCCCACTGCTGGTGATCTCTCCCCGGCTCTTCACCCCACACAGCGCCCAGCCTTCTTGCTGGCTCTTCTCTCTCCCTCTTCTTGCCTTCCTGTCTGTAGGGGACAAAAATTCAAAACATTGTCCCAGGCAGAGTAGCTTAACCACGGTGCTGTAATTTGAGCTCCCGACCCCCATCTCTAGGTTCTCACCTTCTCTCCTAACAGCTTATCCAGTAGCCTTGGTTCCCTAAACTAACACAGAACTGTCCCCTCTAAGAGGGTTGTTGAACACAAAAACGAAAAATCGCTTGGCCTCTGTTGTGGCTACATTGTGAACTTGACAGAGAAGCTAAATATACCTCCTAGTCACAGGGGCACAGGCCTATTGACTTAGCCCAGCATCTCATGCAATTAGCAAATATATGCTGGTTTATTAATAGATGGTCTCTGGAAAGAAACGTGAGAAGCTGGTAAGAGCGCAGGCCTCCAGGGAGGGGCACTGAGTGAGCTGGGACAGAGATGGGATAAAGACTTCCTTCCCATCAGGCACCTTTCTGTATTTCCTAGATTTAAAACACATTGACATCATACCTGTATAATGTCAATAAATAAGGTACAGGTGTCCTGATGTGCTGGTTACACCAAAGTGATCATGTCCCGTGACCTTAAGCCATATGCGCCATGGGGACAGCTGATGTCCACGCTTGGTGGATTGGGCTTCAAGCCCAGCAGCGGAGACTTTGCTGTCCACTGTCCACGTCGGTTCTTCCCACGAGGACTTCCTGGCTGGAAAGAGCTGAACTCCTCAGCACACAGTCCCTTCCTCTCCAAGTGTTTACATCACGTCATCTGCATGCGGAGCCCCAAACTCCTATAGACGTAGCCCAGGAACCACTCCTGACCTTGACAAATATTACAAAATGTTTCCTCTTAAGAGGAAATAAGTTTTCAACACACTCTGAACTTTAAAAGTACATCTGATGGAGAAAAAAAAGTACGTCTGCTGGAGCAATGCGAGCAGTACTGAGGGAGACAGCTGCAGGGGAAGAGGCGCATCCCGCGCGAGCTCATGGCTAAACCACGCAAACAGCAAAATCTCACTGGTTACTTATGGAAGATTCTAAGGAACCAACTATGACTTTGAAAACTTTCCAGTTTTCAGTATAAAAAGAGAGAGCCGAGCCTTTATCCTGCCTCACCTAAACTGTACTCCAAGGTAACCCAAATAGTTGATAAGGGAAAGCTTCTCTTTATGGAAGATTTCCAGTAAATAAATGAAGAAGGAATCATTTTGAATTTGAATATCCCCTTTTTTCAAACCCTGTTGATCTAGGCAACGATCATTAGTGGCTGCTAAGACCATACAAAATAGATTCCTTTGCATTGCCCATGACTTTGTTATGAGATGTAGAAATTTGAATACATTCAGGTTTGATTTTTTTTCGGGAGGAATATTTATAAGTGTGTTGTCTGCTGGTGGAACTAACAAAGTATTGCTCCTGAAATAAAAAGCAAATCTGAATCTAACCAAATGTCTCCATCTCCTAACAAATTTACACAAAACATAAGAGAATGTGTTAAGTAACACCATAGAGATGCAGTCAGCAAAATTCAGACCTGGGACAACTCCACAGGGTGAACAAACTGCTTCAACGAATGAATTGCAAAGGAGAGAAAAAGAGATGGAAGGGAATCTATAGATTAAAACAGATATAAGAGACATTCAAGCAATTGCAACAAACGGGCCTTACTTAAATCCTGGTTCAAACAAACTATTAAAAAAAAGTTTGGGACAGTTAGAGAAATTGAAGACAGAGTAGATATCTGATAACATTACATTATCGTTAATGTTTTTAGGTATTGTAGTATACAGACATATTCTCCAAAAGTCCTTACCTTTTAGAGACATACATTGAAATATCTGTGGTTGAAATGAAAATAAAGAAACATCTGACTTTTATGCTTATATAGAATAAAATGCTGTGAAAGGAGATATAAGGATTTCTGATGATGTGCTACTTCTGGGAGGGAAATGAGGAGTCAGGATGGGGGAGAAATGCACTTTTGGATGGATAATTATTTACTTTATGCAGGTAATAGCTTTTCAAAGGACTAACCAAAAAATAAATGTAATGGAAAAAAGTTAATCTGAACCTTGAAATGCTTCTTTGGGGAATGAGAAGGCACAGACTCGTATGATAGAGCTTGTGGATCGAGGACCCAGAGCCAATTTCTCCGAGCAGGTCCCAGGACCACCTGCATCAGAACTGAGCCCACCTCCCTCCCTCCCAGCACAGAGGCCTTTGAGAACTGCAGGCCTTGACACCCTGAGTGGCAGCTTCTCAAGAACTTATTATATTGTTTTGGAACTTTAGAATTCATAGGGCAAAAATATTCCCAAATTTAAATTCAAAGCAGCACAATTCTGAAAGTCTGAAAAGGCTTTTTTTTTAGATTTGCTGACAGTGATTTAATCAGCAGATGTCACTATGTAATACTTGGGAGCATCCCTTCCACGTGGCCTCGTTTTTGGAAAGGCAGAGTGTGCTGCTGGCATTCTAACATAGAAATATTTATGGTAATTTTGTATTTTGTTTAATGACAATAACTTTTCTTTTACTTCCAGTGTTTATTGAAAGCTTATCTTTGATTAAGCCTTCTTTGTTTTTGTTTTGTTTCCCCCAGCATCATTGACAAAGAAGTTTCATTAATGGCAGAAATGGATAAAGTTAAAGAAGAAGCCAGTAAGTAGACACGTGGTAGTTTGATCAGGGGCCTCCCAGTCGGAAACAATCCACAGATCAGACTGACGGTGACCCGGTTTCGGGGGGTCCTCACATTCACCCTGAAATCCTGGCGTATGAGCTCTGTAACCTTAGGCAAGTCACTGAGCCCCTGCAAACTGAGTAACCTCATGTGGCAGAAGGACAGGGCAGCAGTGCCCACCCAGCCCATGCCGGGACAGCCGCCCAGCAAATGGCAGGTGTCAACTGGGTTATTTCAAGTCCACAGGGACTTTTGTGCAGACACAGGACCACTTCAGTTTAATTGGGTTTCAAATGACACTGAATTTAGTATTAAATTTTAAAACATCAGTTTTTAAGCCTTCACAACTTACAAATCTTACTATACTGCTTATACAACCCTTTCCACTTGTTTTTTCTTAGGTGCAACTAACTCGATTTTAACAAATTCAATTCCCCTAAAAACTGAGTCCCATTTGAAATGTACTCAAGTTCCCCTCAATATTTTGAATTACATTTATAAATTTAATCTATCTGATTTTTTTCGGGCACTTCAGATGCCTGACAAGGCAGACTCACAAACTTAATGGGCAAAGTATGCCAAGCTTTTAAGCGACTGTTCGAAGATTAATAATTAAAACTCCGAGATGTGCTAAATGAAATTTCCTTCAAACACTGCAGTTCTGTTTACAGGCTTAGTCAAGTTCACTGACACTTGCCAACTTAACACCTCAAAAGAAAATCAATTACATGTTTTATGTTGAAATCACAAGTGTGATTGCCCAAGGTGCCGAATACTCTGTTTAAATAATGAGTATACTCAGATGGTCTTGACCAATGAAACACTTTCCTAAATTTAACACAAAAGATTGGTACTCTGGGTTTGATTGGTTTTATCATCTTTCGACTTATTTCTAATCCTTTCCACTGTTGTAAAGCTCCTCCACAGCTAGCAGGGCAGGTCTGCCACCCCAAGCAGGCTGAGGTTCGTGGGTTGGAAATTTCAGCAGAGACAAGATGGCTCAGCCAGACTCAACGCCAGGCCCTGGTGGGCAGGCTGAGCCCCCCCACTACCGAATCAGTCGGCTGTGTTCACGGGAACCCTAAGACCCTACTTTTCAGCTGGGATTTAGTTTTATGATCCTTATCTCCTGGGCGTTTTAAATTCTTCATCCTCACCCAAATTTTATCTGGTGAATGAGATAAATGGCAGTCTGCCCCCCAAACCAGCTTGCAGCTAAATTCCTTCACCTTTGACTGCAGTGCCTTTCTTTTTACCAGAATGAAGGCTCAGACCAGGTTCTTCACTCTTTTTCTATTTCTCTTGCCTGGCCCATGGCCATGATTCAATAGTCACTTTATGGAAAATAGCTATCATTGGTTTTGTTACACAATTTTTCTAAATAATTGTAAATAACATTTTAGAATCTAAAATACAGCAGGTTTTATTAAATAAAACTAAGTGTGATCCAAGGTTAAGCTGTGGAATATTAGGTAGTTACGCAATCCCTTTGATTGTGAAATTACTTTATTCTTAAGAAATTTGTTGATTTCTGTAAAAGTAGATTACCACATGGCTTGGGATTTTCCATTTCTCAGGTTTACCCTATTTTTTCTTTTTCGTTTCATGTCCTATTGATAAAAACGATAACAGCCAAACGGACACAAATGTTTCTCTGGCCCCAAAATATAAAGTTCCTAGCATATCACTTTCTAAGAGGTTTACAAAAGGCCTCAGATTTTCAGATTTCACATGCTCATTCTTCCTTCTTGGGATAATAATATTACGGGCCAAGCCTGTGGAATTTGGAGCATCTCTGGATAGCATCTTGTTTTTAAGACAATCAATAAGCATGTACTTCATGCTTCCTCCTCGCTCTGCACTGCTGGGCACTGGGATAAACAGCACAGCATGGGGCCATCACTCGTGGAGCGTCCCGCCTAGCTGGAACGGCTAGACTGGCTGACAAGCTTCACCCAGCTTCAGGAACTGGCGCTGCAGCTCCTGGGTTCAGAACCACCCAGAGCCCTGGGGAGCCAGTTCGCATGCATTAAAGGCAAGCAGAACCGAGTTCAAATCGAAGTTCCACCCATTTACTGGCTGTGTGACCCTGAGCCATTTTATTAACTTCTCAAGTCTCAGGTTACTTATCAGAAAAGGGAAAATAAGAATAGGTTCTATCTCAAACAGTTATTGTAAAAATAAAAGGAGAAAATACGTGGCAGGTGCTCAGCCCAGTGCTGACACACTGTGTGTGCCAAAAGGGAAAGGCGCTTATTAGTAAAGAAGTTAGTCCAGCCCCCTCAGAGGGGTTCTGTGGCATCTCTCAGGTGACTTGCTGTGTCAGCTCTGTGTCTTCTCCACAGATGGAAGGAACCATTGAATTTCCCCCACTAAGAACTGAACTGTCTTTACAACCACCATCTTAAGCTTGCTCATCTATGGTCTCAAGAGCATTTTCCACATTTCCCATTTCCTGCACATGTTATAAACCATATTCCCTCAATTATAACATAAGCTCCTCTGTCCCTCATGGTACCTAACACAATGCTGAGAAGACTGTAGGTACTTCCTAATATTTGTTAAATGAATGATTGTAACTGCTTCAGTGTTTATGGGCTATGGGATCCAATATTAGTAATTGCAAAAGAAGTGTATTCTAGATGAATACATCTCATTTTATTAATGATATTTGTAGTTAGCATTTTTGAGTGTACTGTACTAAACACTTCACATAGCCTATTTCATGTGTGCGTGACTGTCACACTCCACAGATGAAGCAGCTCGGCGTGCAGTAGTGCACGGCCTCACACCTCGTCTGCAAACCCTGGGAACTGAAGGCCTACAGAGGCTTCTTCGTGGAGTGTCAAATTTACTAGAGACATGGGAAGAGAACATTACTTTATATTAACAGGAACACAGACATATTATGAAGTAAAATGCAAAATTCGCAAGAGCTTTTAAGGCATAAAAAGGATTTCAAAGAATCTTTGTGCTTGAAAACCTACTTCTGCCCCGGCTTCTGGCCCCCCAGGGGTTCGGGTGCACCCTCTGCTAAGGAGTATTACTTGAAAAGCCCTAAAATCTTCCATGGTTCAAGCAATAAGAACAAGCTTCCAATGTGTTCTAGAAACTTGAAGGAATATATAAATCCCATTGAGAAAAGGATGTCAGCGTTCCAGATACTGTTTATAAAAGTACCTAAATAATATTAATCACGTCCTGAATGCAGTGAAAATCTAAAGCTGTGTGGAACTGTCTCCCTCTACAGATTTCCACAAGGATGGCGTTTTCGAAACATACTTACGGTTCTATTTTAAATTCTAGGATCTGATCTGGTTTTGTTTTTCTTTTTGTTTCTGTGATTGATGTTTTTGAGGTGAAAATATTGCCCCCTCCAAAGAATATTGGCTTTAGATCTCAAGTTTTAAGGCTTTTTCATAATGAAAGGCTTTGAAATGTTAATGAGACTATATGTAAAACTCATGGCAACACTTGCTGATGCAAAGTATTCATTTCCATGCACATTTGCATGAGTGTAAACTCAGATTTATTGGTGATCTTGCACCTGCATTCCTATTTTAGAGCCCATTTATATCTATTTCTAAAAAATCTTTTGTTTGGTGTGAATGCCCAAGTTCTAGTTAATCAAAAAGAGCGATTACCCCTAATTGCCACCAGTCCCACAGATGATCTATTAAGAAAAGTCAGACCTGTTTAATGGTGCCATCACTCAAGGTCTGCTGACCTTTTATCTCTGCCCATCAAGTCTGGGCCTTCCGAATTTCTTTTTTATCTTTGCAAGAGGAGAGTACCTCATTTCAGTGTCTTGCTCAAGATCATAGTCTCAACCTTACGTTGAATTATAATGGCAAACAAAAAAATAATCAATCAAAGGTATGAGTCCCAGACGTTCTTAAGTGGCCCCTGTAGAAAAGGAACTTCCATCCTTCTTTGCGTATTCCTTTTCAGTATTGGACTGATTCACTCCTTCAGGCCTTCACTCAGGTCATATATTGGGCACCAACTGTGAACCAGGCCCGAGGTGTCGTGGACACAAACAACTACATGTACAGTGTCTGCTGTGATCGGAGATGCCGACAGGGGCCAGGCAGGAAACAGTAATGAGCCGAGCAGAGCAGGGCGTGACCATGGCACACTGGGCACCATGCTCTATCTGAAAAGGGGAACAACTCCTCAGTTCTAGCCAACTGTTGCCACGTGGAAATGCTGCCAACTGTGGCCAGAACGTCAATCTTTTAAGAGAAGCCAGAAATCCAGCTTTCAAATAGAATCTCCTCATTTTCAAATGTAGGCAATTAATTCGTAAAAGTAACGTGTGGAGCAAATAAAACATATGTACTCTGCAGCCGAAAGTGACAGTGGGCCACCTTTTTGTGACCTCTGATCTGACTGGGTAACTGGGACATCATTCGGTAATACAGTGTCCTATGTTCAGACAGGAATTCCTTTTACTCCCATCATGGGGACAAGTTTTTCACCAGCTCCTCTGTATTCTGCAAGACCGCCAGGCCCAGGTCAGTCAGCCTCTGCCCAGCTACATGGTATTGTAAATGGGAGGTAGGGAAGTCTTGGTAAATAATCCAAGCAGGATCAGCATCATTTGGCAGATAATTAGGCTTTAAAAGTTACAGATTACTTATTGTATTGACATCTCAAATTGGTCAGCATAAAAAGATGACATTTCTCAGTCTGTCTAAAGAATGGTTTATGGTTTGTAGAAATCTTAACTCTTGATTGCTTCTGAACTTCCTTTGGGGTTTTTGGGGTGACTGTTTTGACATTTATAAATTAAGAACTCTTAAAATCAGAAGTCACATTGTTTGGCTCTGCATGTGTGCTGTGAATCTGGTCTAATGAAGCAGCTGACCCTTGTTCAACCCAGAATGGAATATGAATTCGACACGATATCCTCTTAGTTAGATAGACATCTCTTTTCTTATAACTCAAAATGTTTGTCCAAAAGAAATGAGGGCTATTCATGTGTGATTGAATTAAAGAACCACAAGTCTATCTATTGGAAGATCAAACTTCACATTTAAATCTCACCTGATGTGTTTATATGCATTGCTTTTGAGCTCCATGATCTTTTGGGAAATACACACGCACATGCACAAATTAACCTGTGGGCAACTACATCTCCTTGAACCTTTGGTTCATGTGACAGATGTGTGAAATGTGGAGCCAGAGAGCTCCCATGTGTCCTCTCTGCATGCGCAGATGCTAAAGAGTCCACATGAATCCAGTTCAAGCAGGCTGTCACTCACCCTTGAAATGTTTCATTGGGGACACTTATAACAAAGACAAGACTCTCTGGTCTGTAACTTCTCTCTGGTTGCAGGATGGAAACATATCTGCAGAGTATCAAAAGCACAGACATTTTTAGCTCACAGAAAGCTAATACGGTAAACTTTTTATGTCCTATTCCAATAACACAGCTAGTTGCCGTAAGTGAACATGTGTTAAAGTTCAGAGGTCTGATGCTGTTAGAATTTCGTAGTACAGCACATACAGAAGATGGGTTTGCTTAATGGACTCCTATCTTTGCAATGCATTCAGAGAGGATTTTAATAAGTGTCTTTTTTTGGAGCTAGCTGTTCTGAGTAATGCACAAATTTAAAAGTCTAAATGAAGTAAGTGAGATCAGATGCCAGTGAGGAAAATGAAGAAGATTGTGGGTGTTCGGTGAATCAGAAAGGATGTGTTTGGTTTGGGGATTGGTGGATAAGGACATCCAGAAATGGGTGGTTGGTAATGAGCACCAAGGGCAAAGCCACCTCGGTGACGAACTCAGAACACAAAGCCATGGCCCGGCAAAGCCATCAGTCTGTGGAGGGAGCACTGATCCCAGAAATTAGGTCATTGAGTATGCTCAAATCGCTGGCCCTAACGTATTATTCCTTCTTATTTGGCAGTGGAAATCCTGACTGCTCGTCAGAAGAAAGCAGAAGAACTGAAGAGGCTTACCGATCTAGCCAGCCAGATGGCAGAGATGCAGCTGGCCGAACTCAGGGCAGAAATTAAGGTCAGTTCTAAAACATCACAGCCTGGACCCTGAGCCAGAGATCTGATCCTCATTATGTTTGTTTTGCATCCATAGAGTGCTGCTCTCTGAGGCTCTAATGTCATACACCCAGCTCTGTTTCACAAAGTTGGACTAGAGCATACAGGAGGGGGAAGGGCCATCTAGACACTCTGTTGAAGCATACTGCCATTCAAAGGGGTATGTTAATGCAGGGGAGAGGTACAAGCTATTTTCTTAGTGGAGACTGACCTAAATAAAATGCAGTCAACTGTGAATTATAGCTGGGATGGGGATATTCTTTTCACCATACGTAATTTATGTGTATGACTATAAACACACACGTGAACACACACTAAGTGTGAACTTAGTGTAAGTGAAGATTTTACAGAATGGACAATATGTGGAGCCTGCTTTCCTACATCCTTTCCTAGCTTAGTTGCCCTTTTATTAAGAATACCACCCACAAATATGTATTTATTAGATTTCTTCAGTTGCAAGCAACAGAAATTGAGCCTGGCCAACCTCAAGAACAAGTAGACTTTGAAAGAATCTGAGTGTAGCTCACCAAAGCCGAGTGTGATCTGAAGACTCCCGGCTGCGATGAGGCAGAAACCCAGGCAGTCGCCAGGTAACATAGGCAGTCATTACCAGACACTCTCCAGGGCACTGTCAGAGGCAGTGACCACCAGGCAGCTTGAGCCTTTGTGCCACCCCACTTGATTTAAATCCTAAAGAGAGATTCTGCTACACCTCCACTTGGGTCACATCCACCACTTGGCCAAGAGAGGTCTTGATTGACAGACCCACCAAGACCCTGGAGCTTCGAAACTGCACGGGGTGCAGTTACCAGAAAGGCAAAAACAAGTCTCTACAACAAACTGGGCAGTTAGAGTTTACAAGTTTCCCCCTTATCCTCCTCTTTATCCCCAGTATACTAAACACGTCACACATGCACGTGCACTCCAGCTTCTGAACCACTTCTTTCTTGGGATCCAGAGTACTTTGAAGACACAGTTGCTGCCAGCTTTATAAGTAGGATTGCCTGCTCATCTAGTCATAAAACTGGCTGGATATGGTAGAAAGTGGCAAGTGACTTTTCAGTCACCTCCGTCCTGGTTAGGCATGAAAAGGAGCCCTATGGGGACAAGGACCCCTCTGAGGGTACTGAGAAGCTCCAGAGGTCTTTCCTTTCTCACCTTCTCTTCTGGACTGTGTTGCCTCCCACCCGGTCAATTGCCATGGCCTCTTAACTAGCCTTTCTGCCTCCAGTGCCTCCCTCCAGCCTGCTCATCCACCCTCAGACCAGAGTTATATCCCCAGAGCAGATCTGGTCTCCCCCAATATGGTCCACCCTTCCCCTCGGAATAAAATCCACACTGGACTCCAGTGTATATATCTCAACTTGCATCTTCCCCTTGTTAGAACAGCAGGTGAGGAATATGGAGTTGCCAGCTTCCTGGTCTGTTGAAATCTACTTATCTGCCAAGTTTCATTTCTGCCCATCATAATCCCACTCAACATAAAATAGTTAATAACACAGGCTTTGGGGTGAAAGAGTCTAGATCTTGCAACCTTAGATAAATTACATATTTTCTTAGATTCCTAGAACCTTGATTTCCCCTCTGTAAATTAGAGATAATAATAGTAGTGACTTCATATTAACGTGATCAGATGAAAATGAGATTATCTGTTAAGAATTTGGCCTATGTCTGGTAGGGGTTCAATAGTTTTTTCTAATGTTCTAGCTCAAACGCTTCCGCTTACATAACTCTTTCCTATCCCCTCAGTAGGAAATAATTTTCCTCTTTTATAATCCTAATGCACCGACTGCATTCTACCTTCTGTTGTATTTAGTGGTATGCGTTTGCCTTGCCATGTGCTGAACTCCCTGGTAAACTCAAGGAGGGACTGAGTCATATTTACTTCTCTGTTTCTCACTCTGTCATCTACACGTAGATCTTAACTTTAAACGAATTGAAAAATAATCTCTTTCCCACTTCTTTTAACAGCACTTGAAATTCTACCATTCAAGATAATGTTTTCTAGATACTAAGCTTTTGGGACTTCTTGGTTCTCTATTAAAATAGAGATGGATGTCTAGGAATGATGACATGTTTGCTCTTGAGGGTTAATACCATTGGCCAAATTAGGAAGACCCTGCTGGAATGCAACCCGGAAAGTTGCAGCAGACTGTGAAGCGTTAGAACGAGGGCGAGGGATGCTAAAGTTAAAGAGATGAGTGCAGACACACGATTTGACTGTATCACAGCCCAGGCAGGGGAAAGACAGGACCCCCACATATTCTAGAACAAGAAGTTGATCATGCTCCAGGCAGGTCAGGACCAAGCCTGGGTTAATGGAGCCTCACACTGACCGAGCTGGCATGATTCCCCAGCTGGTTCACACCGTCAGAGGAGCGGAGAGCAGAGTGAATGGATCTGCAGTGTGCCTTGATCATTTCTGTAATTGTGGGGCTCCTGTGTTCTTTCTTTCCTCCAGCACTTTGTCAGCGAGCGTAAATATGACGAAGAGCTCGGGAAGGCTGCCCGATTCTCCTGTGACATTGAACAGCTAAAGGCCCAAATCATGCTCTGCGGAGAAAGTGAGTTTTGCATACTTGCTAAATAGCTCTGTGTGAGTCTGCTTGGTGCCGTTTGGCGTATATGGGAAATGTCAGGTATGCGGTCCCCCTGGAGCGCTGAAGTGAAGTCTAAAGAGATTTAATAATCTGAGATCATGACACAAGTCACTAGAAATGTCATGATTTGAACTTAGAGTCTTCAAATGCCACTGCCCATCAGTAAATCCCCAGGATTTATTAAGCGGAACGGAACAGGTCAACTAGTTTCTATCTTCTGCAAACTTTTCTTAAGCACTGCCAGATAAACTGCCTCTCTGATTTCAAATAGCTTGCTTCTGCAGAGCCCTGTTCACTGAGAGGGAGTCTTCCTGAGAATTCTGGGAACAGTTGGCTGTTGTTTTGAAGGGCCCAGCTGTTGTGTGTGCTGCTCGGCAGCGCCCGGAGCCTCTCCCTTGGCTCTCTGTGCTGAGTGACGTCTGCAGACAATAAGAGACTTCACTCGCCCAGCCGCTTTCATCTTGTTCACTATTAAGCCTTAATTAGAGCAGCTAAAGTACAACAGAGTTGGCTGATACTTTCCCCCCACTCCAGCGCACCCCCAGGGGAGGTGGGAATGAGCATGAAAATGGCTTTCAGGACAGCCACAAGGAGGAAAAACTGGGGAGGGCCCTGGGATATCCACAGCCTCCAATAGTCAGCTGAAAAATTGAGATTTGGGTGCACTTTTTTCTCAAAGTAGAAGTTGTTTTTATTTTTCTGAGTATAAAAAAAATATAAGTGTGGCATTAAGTTTGCACGCTCCACTTCAGCGGCCTGGAATTCGTGGGTTCGGATCCCCAGCATGGACATCCATACCACTCATCAAGCCATGCTGTGGTGGCATCCCACACACAAAATAGAGGAAGATTGGCACAGATGTTAGCTCAGGGACAGTCTTCCTCACACACACTCACCCACACGCATGCACAAATATATATATATATAAGCTTGATCTAAAAATTACAGAACTATATTAAATAGAACATGACATTACTTTTGTGTATCCTTTACACTTTTTACACACATATAATCTACTCTGTAAATTATGTATTATAGTACATATTATAATTTACTATCCGTCCTACATACACATATAGTAATATAATTTGCTTTTATCATTTCACAATATTTGGTAGACATTTTTCCACGTCAATATATTTAACCAATAATTTATTTAAACATAATTGAGATAACCAGTCCCCTGATTGTGGACATTTAGTTGTTTCCAGTACCATTTCAATAACACTGCTGTGAGCATCCTCCTTGACATATCTTAGGCAATTTACCTGATTTTCTGACTGCTTTTCTTATAAATTATCTCTTTTCTGTACGCCACCTCCCTTATGAAAGTCTATCCATTTGCCATTCTCCACGCCCAGCTTTGGCCCTATCTCTAAGAAAGCACAGCCTGGTTCACAGCTAGAAACTTAACTGCCCATCCAGTTTCCACTTCAGCCTGATGATGAGTGAGACCCTGATGCCCAGTGACTGTCACCGGTCTGAGGGGGGTGGGCATGCAGCTCCACCTGCTTTCCTCCAGAGCACTTCCAGAGCCATCTAGTGGGAGGAACCATCCCTTACTAAACTCCGAGTGTCCCCCATGAAAGACAGCTTCCCTGTGGGAGACAAGAGTCCTTAAAAGGCCCCTTTCTTCTCAGCTTTGTTGAGAGCCCACAGCTCCTGAACCAACAATAGTGGTCAGAAGTAATGACCCCCATGACACTGAGTCTAGTGAGCACAGGAGACACTGAAGTCCCTGGTCATGTTGGACAGCCCCAAGATGCTGTCACACCTTCCATATAAAACAAAGGGACTAGAGACACATCCCTGTGCTTCCTATTTCTAATGTTGTGTGATCCCTCCTAGTCGCCCCCAATCCTCTGGAAGAGCCCTAGGATTAAGTCTGATCCAACACACGTAGCAGAGAAAATTGCTTTTAAAGATGGGTGACAATTTTAAGATTCTTGCTGTCCGGCGTGGCAGTCAAATTCCAGTGAACCTTTATCCTTGAATTGATGCCCTCCGGCCCCAACTCAGCATGATCACCTAGAAATCATCCCATCCGAAACCACCCTTTCAAGCCCAGCGGGAATGAGATAATAAACGTGGAGCAGACCTGCCTGAGTCGTGGGGTCTGTCTAATGAACCCGCGCTGACTTCAGCATCACGGGAATCAGTGCAGATTTGCGGTGGGGCTGTAGAAACGGGGTTGATAAAAGGCCGGATATTGTAGCTCTGATGGAATATAGAAGAGGCTTTTGAGCATCTCTTGCGTTGGCAGGCTGGCCCCACCATCAGGGCATATGGACGACCCAGGTGACAAGATTCCTAACTCCCAGCGTCACCCACGCCGTGCTCTCAGAACCTAGTGGCTCCCGGGCCACGTGTCCACGCACCTCCCGGTCTTTGTCTCTGCAGTCCCGCCTGGTATGGGCTCTGACAAGGGCAGCAAGCACGGGGCTGGTCAGGGCACCCCAGAGCAGAGTGCATTGTGGACAGGACCGAGGGGGCTTCCAGATTTTATCATCCCCCTGCCCTTGGTGGCTCTGGACCTAGGGAATCACCTTACTGTTGCTCAGGTGTGTTTTATTTCCTACAAACGTCTCCCGACTTGGATGATGATGCTGTAATCAAAGTCACAGAGGAACGTTGGTGGTTTCCAGGTGCCAAGGGACCCTTTCAAACGACAACTTTCAAAAAACCCTTTCCTTGATGGTTTTCTGAGGCTCCTGCCGATGTCTCCGTCTCCCCGTGGGTTTCAGAGGCAGCGGGGCTGGCGGCACAGCCCGCAACGCCTGGCGCTTTCTCGTTGCAGTTACGCATCCAAAGAACAGCTACTCCTCGCGGACGCCCTGCAGCTCCCTGCTGCCGCTGCTGAGCGCGCACGCCGCCGCCGGCAGGCAGGGCAGCTTCGCCCGGAAGCCGTCCGGTCACGGCAAGCCCTCCGAGGGTAAAGCGCCAAACCCCAAACTGGCGAGCAGTCTTCCCAGCCCCGCCGACTCCTCCCACCAGGCCGTGCCGGCTCACAAGCAGGTAAGCGGCTGGGGAGGGCCTCGCTGCCCTCAGGGGCCCTGCACACCCTGCTGCTCGGCCGGCAGGGGAAAACCACTCGCTTGCAGAGGAGGGAAAGAGCACGACGTGCTGGACGCTGAGCCACCCGGCGTCACACCCCGGCTCTCCCATCCCAGCAGCACGGCCTGGCCCCACGGGGCTCCCTGGCCCACCCTGCCCGCGTTTCACGGCGGAGGGTGTCACGGACATGCGGAGGAAGTGGCATTCTCCACTCCTGACGGCGGAGTCCGCCTGCATGAGAGCGCTCTTCTCGTGACCTTGAGTGGCCCCATTCAGGTCTTCCCCGGGTGAAGGGGACGCACAGATGTGGGAACAAGATTCAGAACCTGGCCACTGACACTTAGTGAGAGGATCTCTGGCGTTTGTTTTTTAAGAGCACTTAGTTCCCACTTATGTCTACTTTACCAATAAGAGGCCAAAGTTAGTTCAAGCTTCTCTCTCTTCTCTTGGGCTTTCAGTAAAGAGAATAATCTCAAAATGACTATCGCTTCTTATCTACCATGACCCCTGAAAGAGAAGTCTTCCTTCTCTCCTCCTTCTCCACTGGCTCCTTGCGCAGCGGTTTCCCCCTCCTCGTTAGAGAATGAACAGACGTGGGATTTGATGACGCAGAAGTTGGGTGTGCCATAAAGACCCCTCTCATGATCTCCGAGAGAGGGCCCCAATGAAGAGACTGTTTTGTAATCATTCCAGAAAGCCGGTGGTCTAAGTGCCCTGTTGGCTTCTGTGGTCTTCATTTTTCAGAATTCTCATTAATGACCCGGACAGGCATCTCGCTGGCCCCAGATGTCCTCATGAACTTTGAAATAGCACTTTGACAGGAGCATTTCATATATTCCTAGATTGAAGATCATAATAAATCCATTTTTACTTGTCGTCTAAATACATCTTCACAGCTTTTGTTCTTTGCTCCTTGTTAAATCCCATACTAAAATTAAGTCTAAAATTTAGTCTGAGTTTCCCTTTCACAAATTTCTTTAAAAACAAAGGCGGCCAGACTAAATGCTATCCACCTAGAGACTTTTTCGGCTCACCGTTTGTCATTTTCAGCAAAGCCTTTTAGGCGATGGCTTGTTTAGGTTGAAACATACTTAGGGATCTAAGCCAGATCCCATAGACCCAGGCAGGGGGCCCTTGTGCTGGGCCGGGTGCTTTGGAGCCATCCTCCTGGCCTTCCCCCAGCCACGGCCCTCCCCAGAGACTGGAGCAAGACTGAGGAGATGTGACTACCCAGAATCTGCACTCTCCCTTCTGGAAAGCGCTCCAATACTCCAGATCCTGAAATTCTGTTCCCACACGGCCCCAAGCCTACTCTCGGGGGTTGTGGGGGCCACTTCCCTGGATACATCATGTTGACAGCAGACCATACCGCCAGTTTGCACAACCCTAGGTCCAGAGGGTGTTCGTTTGTGGGAGTGGGGACGAAGCTTAGCTATGCCTGCTGAAGTGTCCACGTTCATGTGTGCCAAGCCCCCTCACAATGTGGGTGGAGCCAGAGGCAGTGCTCTAGCATATGGTGCATGGGCCTGCCTTTGCACTCCTGCGCTGAGCCCCAAATTAGCAGGGGTGGGTGTGCCCTAAACCTATCCCAGCCAGTCACAACGCACAAATTAAGAACTTTGTATGTTTGTAACTCATAAAATTACACATTTTGATAATAGAGGTTTGATTTTCAGTAAAAGTCTGTGTTCATGTAACAACCTGTTTATGACTCTTATCAGGAGACAGTATGAAATGGGAATGGCTCCACCATTTTCAGACTGTAGGCCTTGGGCAAATCCTTTAAATTCGTCATCTTCATCTATAAAATGAAGCACGTAATAGCAACTCTCTTAAAGGGTGATGGCGCTGAGGAATGAGGTGGTACCTTGCTTGGTGCCCAGCACACTGTGAGCGCTCAGTAAGTGCTGGCTACTGTTGACCTCAGGGAGCTCAGAAGCCCTCCCTCCTACAGGGACGCACAGGCTAACCTGTTGCTTCCTTTCTTCTCGTCCATTTATGTTCTTAGTGACTGATTTGTTGAAGGTTGATAATTTTTCAATACAATGCTTCAGAGTTTGTTGGCTGAGAACAGCAAAAAGTTGAGAAGAGGAGCTAGGTACCTCTATGAAAATACACATTACCTCTACATCCCACTAAGATGTGCCAGCTGCACTCGTCCCTGTGTTTACCCAGGACAGCATTTCTGAACTATGATATTTGTTTTGAAATAAAATAGAAAAACTGCTTTAGAGAAGAACAATTACAAACAGATCATTTTCCTCATACATCCATTGAGAATTCATAGTCTATACAGAATGTCCCAGAAATTTTCATAGTAGACAAATCATCATTGCCCAGCCTCTGTGTTACATTTCATTCTGTTCTATTTTAAGCTCACTTTATGGGTTTTATTTGGCCTGCTTCTTGGATTGCCTGTCATCTACTGCTATAACCTCTCTTTCAACATCAGTAATTTTCTTGGAGTTCCATTTACAAGACAGTCCGCTTTTCTTTTAAGCTTGAGGATTTTAGCAGCTTGACCTCATTTGCATGTTGTCTTATTCTTCTGGGGTGTAAAACAGCTTACCTGTGGCTTAGAGATTTGGTTTCCCTAATGTCTAGCGATGTTGTCTGTGGTTCATTGGTGTCTAACACCTATCTGTTTTCTTCTTTTGGTAGAATGGGTCTTCTAGCCAAAGACGAAGATTTAATCCACAGTATCATAACAACAGGCTAAATGGGTCTGCCAAGCCACAGGGCAGTGGCAATGAAGCAGATCCGATGGCGAAGGGCAACAACCGCCATGAACACAGAAGACAGCCGCACAACGGCTTCCGTCCCAAAAACAAAGGCGGCAGCAACAAAAACCAAGAGGCCCCCTTGGGGACAAAGACCCCCGAGGCCCCAGCCCATTCGGAAAAGCCCCGGCGAAGGCAGCACGCTGCAGACAACTCGGAGGCCAGGCCTTTCCGGGGTAACGTGGCTAGGGTTTCACAGTGCAATCTCTGCCCCACGAGAATAGAAGTTGCCACAGATGCCGCGGTTCTCTCCGTCCCAGCTGTGACGTTGGTGGCCTGAGCTAGGAGAGAAAAAAGAGTTTTCACTCAGTTTTGGTTCCCTGCCCGAGGTGCTGACCCAACTTGCTGCCAAAAGAGAGTCAATCAGAGTATACAAACCCTGTATGGTTGTGTCATCCTCTCTTAATCATTTTTACTAATTCTGATAATCAGCTCTAGCTTGCTTCATAACTTTCATGGCTTTGCTTGATCTGTTGACGCTTTTTCTCATCCAGACATTGCAGCATTTTAGCCAGGCAGTATTTACTCATTTGTTAGGAAAATCAAGATGTGGCTAAAGGTCAGAGGCTCAGTAGCAACCGATGTTGTAGCAGTGATGTCAGTCCATTGATCGTCCTTAGAGTTAATGTTGAAAACCAGTTCTTATTGATCAGACAAACATGATCTGCTGAAGACACATGCGCTTTTGTAGAATTTAACATCTGGTGTTTTTCTGAAAAAAATATATATACATATATTGCTTTATTTGAAACAAATTAAAATATGCTGCATTTGACACCTGACTCGTTTTTTTATTGATAGGCCCACTTATTATTAAACTGTGTACTGTGTAGTACTTTCAAGAAAACTTTAGAGACCAGAGGTTGTGGCACAGAGCTCTGTACAATACTGTTTCTCTTGGGACAAGTGTCCTTTCAGAAAAAATAATGTCTCACAATGGCCCCTGCCAGTACATTACATACATATAGATGGATATGCTCCCCCATCTTCTTAGACACCACGTGGTAGTTTGGAACCCTTCATGTAAGTGACATAAACCTCAGCTCAGCCTAGTGGAAACAATAAAGAGAATTTATTGGTTTGGTGACTGAAAAGTCCAGCCTCAAAGTCTGCCTTGGGTCCAGTTTGATCAGGGCTGCAGCTCCTTTCTCTTGATTATCTCAGTTCGCCCTTCCTCCTTGGGCTGACAGTGTATTCAGAATGGTGGCAAATGGCTACCTCGCTCCTAAGATTCAAGTCCGTCCCCCACCCTGTCCAGAAGAAAAGAGAAGCTCTCCAGGCAGTATCCACGCGGAGCAAGTAGCTTTCTCAGAAGTCTCTGCTAGGACCCTGCGTATCATTGGCCCAGATTGCCGGTACGCTTGTCCCTACACCAACCATCAGAGCAGGGGAGGGAGCAGCAAATGAGATGAACGAATTAGATAGACTAATCCGAGCCGAGCCCCGTCCTGGAGCTGGGGTGTGGCCAGCTCCCCAGAAGCACCGGGCTGTGTGGTGAAGGGCGACTGATGCCTCAGGAAGGGAGAATGGATCTGGAGTCAAACTCAAGAAGCCCCGAGTCCCGTGTCTTTGACAGCAGGACTGCTCACTTTGAGCACTGCTTCCATCCAGCTTCCATGTGTCCTCCGATTTGTCGGCCTCTTTCAAGTGGAAATGCTTGTTTTCAGCTCAACATTAACAAGTTTTCTGGCTGCCTGGGTTCCGCGGTTCCCTTCCTTCTCTTCTGCAGAGCAGCCCTGCGCGGCTGAGTCTGCACGTCATGCAGGCAGCGGTGCTTCTCTTGCCAAGTGCAGGAGGATGTTTGCTGTCTCTGTAGAGAGCTCCTGAGGTCTCTGGGTGTCCCCAGAGACTTAATAGGAATTTTCAATGTTAAGTCACACTCTGGAAGGAAGGAAGAGTTGTTCATTCAAATAAGATAAATGTTCAGGACTGCAATCCGTTTACTCCATCTGAAGCCCTGAATTTATATTTCACAAGACAGAAAGACTTCGCACAAATTTTGTGTAGCAAGATTTGGCTCGACACTAAAAAATGTCAGCTTCTATGTGACAGCTTTAAAGATGAATCAAATAATTCTTGCGACAGAAAAACAATGGGTTTTCCAGGTCGGGGTGCACCTGCCCTGTCAGGGCTGGACCCAACCACTCAGCCTTGGCTCGCTCGCCCACATTGCTGTCGGGGTTAAGACAGCTCACATTCCTGAGCACATAGCAAACGCTCCCAGGTCACCGAAAAGAAGCAGAAAAGAAGGCTAAAAACTGTTTAGACCTGATCATGTTTTCTCCTAGATTTTGCCTTTCTTGTAGACCCTGAGCATTTGAGCCTTCACCACTTTGCATGTTTGAAACAGTCACTTCAATATTGTAGTGCCAGTGTCAGGCCATTTAAGTCCTGTATTACATACCTTCCTCTGTTCAGGTGGAGCTGCTGGCATGACCCGAGAGATGGGTCATAGTCTGCCATTCTTTCAGAATGTTTTAAACGCCTTTAAAAATCCACGGACTTCAAGCACTCTGATCTCTCTACTTAACGCACAATAGCCAGAAGAATAGATTCTTCTCTCTCAAACATTGTCTGGTAGGGGTTAAAACATTTTAACACGCATGAAGATTGAATAACTTCAAAACTCACATACCTTGTACCACCAAGACCCCATCTGTGAAATTTAAACCTCCCTATTGGGTTCCCAATTACATTCCAAATTTACATTTCATTTCAGGATCCTACATCCTCCAGCTCTGTCCTTTTGAGCCTATCCTAGGGGTGCTGAATGCAGCAAGGCACGGAAAATTAAACACACATCAGTACAAAATTCATCCTCAGTAGAGGCTGTACAGGAGTTTGGGGGAAGAAACTAGAAATACAACACATCCAATTTAAAGCTCAGTTCAAAAGCAGTTCAATTCTGCTGGCATCAGAAAAAGAGATTCCAAGGAAATATTCTTAGGGAAGCAACATCAAATGAGGTTAATAGGAAAAGTTGCCAGACCAAAAGCCACCTGCAGAGTTTTGCCAGAGTAAGAGATTTAGGATTTCTGACTCTCTAAAAGCTTAGGTCTGAGCTGCAATCTTGACTTAACTACGAGAAGAGGGAATCTAGGGGGCCGCCCCGTGGCCGAGTGGGTAAGTTCATGCGCTCCACTTCGCTGGCCCAGGCTTTCGCCAGTTGGGATCCTGGGCACGGACATGGCACCACTCGTCAGGCCACGTTGAGGCAGCGTCGCATGTGCCACAACTAGAAGGACTCACAACTAAAATATACAACTGTGTACTGGGGAGATTTGGGGAGAAAAAGAAAAAAAGGTTTGGCAAGAGTTGTTAGCTCAGGTGCCAATCTTAAAAAGAAAAAAAAAAAAGAGGGAACCTAGGGCCTCGACAGTTCTTTTCCCAGGGCACCTAGCAGGTGGGGGAGACGACAGAGATTGCAACTACACGGGGGGGGGGGGGGGGGGGGGGGGGCGGCAGATATGCCTAAATTCAACTCCACCTCTGACTAAGCTTCCTCTCTCCCTCCATCCCACCCTTTTGACAGTCTCTCCTTCCCTGCCTGTTTAGAGTGCCCTCTTAGAGTGTCTAGAGACTGGGAGTTTTCACTTCTCAACAGACATTATAGTGACAGCATCCATGAAATATGTAATGGCCCCTTTTCTACCCCACTAAAATTCAGGCACAGGGGGGCCAGGACTCCGGTTGCCTCCAGGTACCAAAACATGAAGCAAAGGAGAAAGAACCAGTCACTTGACCCGTATTTCCTAAGCAAACTATAAAATAGCAAAAGACAAAAATCATCCTCCTTATCAAAATAATTCAGCTGGCTAACATATGGCTCCAGCGCTTTCCTGAAGGTACTGAGTCGTGTTAACTGCTTGAATTTGGTCAGAAAAAATATGAAGAGTTGCTAAGTCCCAGGGATTCTCCTGCTACCTCAGAATTTGAAGCACAGTTTGAATACTATTCACTGAAAGCTATCACAAGGGATTTCTTTCATCCTTTTTTTCTTTTTTTTCCAACAAGCCTTTATAAATCCTGAGGAAGTTTTCTGTCTATTCTAGTTTCAAAGAACCAGGTCCCCAGTCCTTGGAGGCAGATAGCCGAAACCAGTGTTTAACCTCACTATGGCAGCCCCTCACGCAAAGGCATCTAGTCTGGATCTGGCCATCTGGGGACGCACAGTGTGGTTCTTCTCACACAGGGTCCCACAAGTCACTTTTGACCACTGATTTTCAGAAGCCCCCGTGTTTGTGAACTCTGCTTCTTCCCACGGCTCAGAGGCTCTATTTCTGCTACCACTAAGTTCAAGTTTCACAGGAGAAATTACGGCACAGAGTTTTTAGAGAATAAAGAAATTCTAAAGCAAATTTATTTACCCGAGAAAGTATGTAAATTTCTGGCATGAAAAAAATGTATTTCAGATCCATGACTGCAAGAACGACCAAGGAATTTCTACAGAAAATAAATATAAAAAGCGCTTCCTGTCAAAAACAGAAAACTGCCCTGTTTTTAGCTTCGGTGCTTAAGTTTGAATTAGATTTACCTATTCCTAGCCTTTCGAAAGAACACACATTCTGTAAGTTAGCGTCATTGTGTAACAAGCTGGCCAATAACATCATTGCCCCTCTGCCAATGCCGGGCACACAGCAGGTGCTCAATAAATACAAGGATGAGAGAGCAGGTACAAAAGAGTAGTCAACTCCAACACCCGTAGAAAAGTTCTGGAGTCTAAATGGCTTGTGAAAATAAGCCCGTCAGTCAGTTCCAGAGCAGATAGGAAGACAGCGGAGCAGCTCAAGCTCTGACCCTGCTGGCAGCCAGCCAGTCTGGATTCCCATCCAGGCCCCACCACCTCCTGGCCGTGTAAACTTGGACACATCTCTAAAGACCTCATTATCTCCATTTCTCCAGGGGTAAATGGGGCTAGTAATAATACCTAACTTGCAGGGTTGTAGGAAGGATTAAATAAGGTAAGATTTGCCAAGCACTTGGAATGATGCCTGGCACTTTGTATGGGTCAGGTTCCAATCAGGAGACAGTCACCACAGAGTGAATGGGGAAGCTTTATGTATATCTATAAATTTACAGATATATATGAAGTCATAATTAGTCACATGGGATTAGCTATCAAAGAAGACAGGAATAGCAGATCCAAGGACATGTACCACTAGAGCTGAAGCAGAATGCCCAAGGAAGGAACAAGTTTGGGAGAGCTGCCCACTCCCACCCACGCTGCCCCCAAGGCTGAGATTCTGACTGGAGGGATATGGGTGGTGTGGCTCTGGCCAACTAGAGGCCAAGAAGCTGACTGAGGCGCTGGCAAGCCAGAAGCCACCCACGGAGCACTGGAGAACCAGGAGTTGTGCTCTGAGGAGCTGCCAATTCAGCAGGGGTCCACCTGCAGGGGTGCCACTCAACTCACTAGGAATCCCGCTGGGGCACCAGCAAAACTCACTAGGAAGCTGCCTACAGGGGTGATGTTGAATTACCTGGGGAGCCAGCAGGGGGACCCACAGGACTCGAAGCTGCCGCTGAAACTCCCTGGGGTTGAGGGCCTCTGGGGGTCCCACACGCCAACCAAGCACTGCAGGAGCAAGAACACAGGGACACACACTGAACCAGGAAAAAGCCCCTTCCTCCTGCAGTGTCCCTCCAGTGACAACGCCAGCTGGCTAAAGAGAAATGCGCACAGGCTCCAGCTCCAGGATCACAAGCAGAGTAGTGAAGAGTAGATTTGGAACCAAGAGGCAAATACTTGATTACTGGCATACCTTTAGCACTGCAAGAGTATTCGATAAATAAAGAAGAGCTATGCAGCCTACAGAAGACTCTGAGTCCTGTCTAGCTCCTCTCTGGAAATGGAGTGGCAAACTCCTATAAGACAAGACCTAACAGTACTTAAAGGCCCGGACTTAAGGAAGATGATGTGCATGGGAATCCTGCCACTGCTTTGTTCTAGCTGCTAGGCAGCTAACGAAACCCCTCTGTGCCTCAGTTTCCCCATCTATAAAACTAGAATAATAATAATACACCTACATCATAGGGTTGGTGTATTAAATAAGTTAATGCATAAAGGGCTTAGAAGAATACATCTTAGTTTTTATTAGGTAGTTGCTTGGTCAGAATAGCCAACAAAAATGTTTCCAATATTATACCACAACCACAAGTGTAAGTAGGAGCTAATAGGATAGATTTTTTAATTGGCAAGCCTGAGATAGCTTTCCTTGGGTATCATCCTCCCCCTCGATTCCCACAGCTCCACTCCTGCCTGTGATTGACAGCCTACTCATCCTCAGCCCCCAATTAGGAGAGGCAATTATTTTGCTCAGGTTAAGTCATCCAACTACAGCAATGGTTCTCAACCGGGGGTAATTGATTTTGTGCCCACCCTCCACCCCCAGGAGACACTTGGAAAAGTCTGGAGACATTTTGATTGTCACCACTGGGGCAGGGGGTGCTGGCCTGGAATGCTGCTCAACATCCATCAGTTCACAGTGCAGTCGCCCACAGTAAAGAATCACCTAGTCCAAAATGTCAAAAGTGTCACTGTTGAAAAACCCTGAACTGGAGGGTACAGGGATTTGGAGAAAAGGAACAGAGACAGAGCAGATGAGCAAGGACACATTACGTTGCCTTGTTCCTCCAGCCACACTGGGACCTTGATTCGCTCAGGCTAGGCTACCAAATCCGGACTGTCTGACCCAAAACCAGAGTCTAAATCTACAATTTCTGATGTCCTTGGGCTGTGCATGTCATCCACAGAGAAGCTGAGTTCCCACACGTTCCAAACCAAAATATTAGAGAATGAATTCTTGAAAGAGCTGCTATTGAAACAGAATGTCCAAAATTTTAAGAAATCCTAGCAGAAGGAACCAACATTTGCCTTTTTCCAACTTTAGCAAATATACTACCTTTTTCTTTCTGTAACATGCTCTCAGTTTAAAACAAGTTTTTCTTCTAAGCTTCAGGCCCCCAAATTCATTCTGTAGCTGAGCAAAATTTTATTAAGGCAATCAGGGCTTTAGGGTCTAAAAGAAGGAAATGAAAAGTATGAGAGGCAACATTATAGAATGAAAAGTTGTTAACAAGTGGGGTAGAATCCTGACTGGCAGTTCCTGTGACATTCTGTTTATCTCAGCCACAGCCCACATCAGGAACCATCCAGCTAGCAAATAGGAAATGTCTATGGGCTGTCTGAGCAACACATGTGAACAAAGAAAACTTAGCTTTTCTGTAACAATGCCAACCATGTGTTTCTCATGGGGCTGCCAGCACTCTAAGTGAAAATGGCCCCTTTGAGGCTGCACCACCAACCAAATTCCATGAATATGAAATTCTGAAAGCAGCTGGAAACCAATTTTTTTTTCTGTTAGCTATTCATGATGTTTCCTTTTTTGGCTGTACTACACGCTTGAAATCCTGCATACTAACTACAGCCCTCAGCAAAGAATCACTCATCCGCTCTTCTTCCTCTGATGGAGGAATCAGCAACTTGTTGACAGTTTTCAAGGGAGAAAATATGGGAAATCACAGTATTTTCCACAATTAAAAAGTTCCTAGTTAACTTTCGAATACATGTATGGAAATCATTTGAAAATACTTTTCATTTGCTATAGGAGCAGCTCTTTCCCTTATTTTATGAGTTCACACTTCCTACTTAGTATCTGACCATCCTCCTACCACACGTCAATTAAAGCTGTTCACAGGGACGGCAGGTATGAGGCGCTCCTTTATAAGGCAGCCTCATGTTCATATACACGTTAGCATTCTTCCCTTGACACACAATTTACTACCACAAGTCTTTGTGCACATTCCAAATGCTATTTAAATCAAAATTTTCTAGAAACAATTTCTCAGGAATAGCCAAATATGCTTATATGTTAATTCCTTCTTTAAAAATCAAGGTATAGCCAGATAATAATTATACTGTCTTTAACCATAGACTGGAACGTGAGTCAACAATTTTTTCAATGTTAGAACTTGCTAAAGAATCAATAGGATTCAGTCTGTGAATGGAAAAGAAATCGCATCAGCAATTCTGGCAGGAGCGCTAAGGCAGGAGGGGTGAGGCCAGACTGCGGCTTTCACTTCTCACAAGTCAGGCAGCATCGGCCAGACCTCTCTGGGACCTCGTGACCCAGGCCTCCGAATTACTTAAAACAACTTGACAAGTTATATAACTTATGGTCATTACCAATGGTAATTGTGGTCATTAGCAATAATCACTGTACTAAGGCACTGCCACTAGCACCTCCTTTGTTCTGACAATATAAACTCTGCAAGGTCAGAAATCAGTTTCCACACCCCGTGAAGATCGCCACCAGATACATTTTCCAAAATAACCGGGGTGCGAAGGGCTGCCCTAACTTCAGAAATTTACTGAAGGCCTGCTATGTACCAGGCATTGCAGGTACAGAGGCGACAGTCCCTCTCTAGTAGGAGACAGACATATAATCCAGTACTTTAATAGCTTCCTGCCCTAAAATTTACATATTCAACAAATTCACACTTTTATGCCTACTTCCTCCCTCTAGTTTTCCCTCGTCAGTGATGCCCCGTCATTCTGCAGAAATCAGATTATGGGGCTGTGTGTGTGTGTGTGTGTGTGTGTGTGTGTGTGTGTGTGCTGGGGCCGGGGTGGGGCCATTATTGTACAGCCTTAACTTGGCTGGGCCTCATTTTCCTGATCTTCAAAGAACTGGGAATGAATACCTTCATTATGTTGTTCTGAAACTAAAAAGCAAAATGAACACAATGAAACAAAATACACGAAAATATAAACCATAACGTAAGGCAATATTGAAACAAAAACTTACTTAAAAATATAAGTTAAACAACTCTTTCAGTAGGTCCCCATTGCCAGCCTTAGGCTCTCCACGATACAACTAACCTGTCTGAATCAGGGCAAACCAGTTTTCAAGACACAGGTTACCTGGAAGGGCACGGTCAACTATGTTTTTTTGTATGAGCAATACTTAATATCCTACTCACCATTAGGAATTTCTATTGTGCCCTCTGACCCATCAACTGCATAAACTTCCTTTTCCAAAGTAATGATACTGAATCACTATTTATAAAACATGCTTTCCTTTTTTTAAATAATTTTTTATTTTCCAGGAAGAGCAATGGAGTATGATAAATTACCAACTCTTTTATGTTTGTAGAGCCGGGTATTAGGAAAAATGTGTCTTCATGTGAAATTAACCTAATCCCCAGGGAGCCGAACCCAAATAAACTAGTGTTCAAGTTCCTCAAAAATCCTGCGTTTGACTTTGACTCCTGATACTCATAAGGGAACGTTTCTCTTTCCACCTCAGCTGCACCACAGCTCAATAATTATTCCAAAAACTCTCTTCTTATAAATAAAGGCTAAATGTGCTACACAGACTTCTCTTAAACCACTGATGCAAAGAAATGCAGGCTGTTGACTGAATCACCCATGATTAATCTTCAACACATTTCCTTTCCAGATAATGTTTATCAGGAATAAAACATATTATATGCTTATTAGTAGGAAATTTTCTTACGTGAATCAGCAATTCAAAATGTCCTAAATCAAGTAATACTAATAATGTCCTCATTGGAAATTCTCAAAATTCACTATGGTCTTTGATTTTCAGAAAGCCTGAATTCTTTATAATAGTATTTTTCAAGGTGACTGAATATTTTATATATTCCACAGGGGAATGTCACTCATGAATCTTCAGTTAAATATTCACTTTTCCTAGCCAAATAAACCACCTATTTTAAAAGGTTGCTGGTATTTGGATAGCTATCTAAAACTGGTTTAATTATTTCCTACATTACCTAGACAAGAAAGCAATTTTGTAAGCAGAAACAGATAACCTATATAAACGAACAAGCCTTTGAAATACTAGAGAGCTCCAAGGTTTAAAAATAAGTACAATCATGGAAAATGGCACGTTTTATGGAAAAGTTTTACTTTATTTTGTAAAAAGTAATGTTTTGAGTATATTTGCTTTACTCTTTCAAAGCAATGCAAGTACAATGATAGGCATTGAATAAAAAGTACCCTGCTTTATGAACTTACTTTTAACACACTGAAGGCATACTGCTTTCTGAAGGTAGAAAATATGTGATCCAATTATAAAACATAACACGTAACAGTAAACACATACAACTGAATAGTTGTGGAAAAATAGAGGAGTAATCAAAATGTTTTGTTTAAAAATATTAAATTCAAGTTATGTGGAAATTTACGCATAAAAAATCATATTGTATAATCAGAATGACTCTTCAATGGTCATTTCTAAAAAGCAAATATTAACTTTAGTTAAAAAGTTAAACTTTTAACTTCTCTTTTTCAGAATACTTTCAAAACTTCGCTATTCAAATTAAAATAGTTCAATAATTCTTCCCAAAGACATGTTATATAGTTCTTAACCCAAGAAATATTCTTGTGATGTATAAATAAATCTGCTAAGGGAAAAGCGAGAAAAGCCAATCCAGGAGAGAAAACAGTCCAATGGAGTGAGAGTCAAAGTGCGCTCTCCATCACCGTGCGGGTGCTCCCAGCCTCTTCCTCCGGGCCTTGGAGCCTGGGAGGCGCGTGTGGGGAGTTCGCCCTGAGCTTCCTTCTCTGCCATCAGTCTGGCCGCGGGAGAGCGCCCACCTCACCCTCCCCTCACCAGACCGGGTACCAGGGCCCAAACCCCACTCCCGGCCCTGGGCTGCAGCGAGTGACGTTACCGAAGGGCCTAAAGTCTGTAATTATTTCAGCAACAAAGTGGACTTCTCCAGTGGTGACCGCTGTGCTGTTCTGTTGTCTTAATACCAACGAACCATTAAAAGAAAACAAACCTGAAATTCAAAATGTCCCCTAGACAAATAATCATTTAAAAGTTGGGAGAATGAGCAGTAAACATAGGCCCAGCCACTTCAAGTCTCCCTGCTCCACTCCTGCCCGCCGGTTCCCTTTCCCGGGACGACCCTAACGAGGACCGGAGGCCACAGCTCTCCGGCACGGAGAACACGCGGGCGGGAGCTCGGGAGGCGAACCGGGCGTCCTGAGTCCGCCGTCACCATCAGCCAGTCTTGTCCTGCCCGTTTTCAGTCCGCACGCCCAAGGCGCTGGGGGCTCCGGGGGGTGGCGGGGGCCCCGCGGGCCGGGCTGCTGTGCCGGCGGTGCTCAGCGGGGTCCGCTTCAGCTTGATCACTCGGTGCGGGGTGCCCTTCTTGTCCGCGAGCAGAACCTTGGCTGGAGGTGGATGCGTGGCTCCATTCTCAGCACTCGCGGACCCGCAGTAAGCCTGGGAATGCCCGGGCCCCCCAGTGCCCGCCGGGGCCGGGGCTGCGGAGGGCGCAGGGCGCGGCGCTGCCTTCCCGCCCGGAGCCCGGCTCACCGGCGCCCGGGACCAGGCCTGGGGCGCTCGGGCCGGAGACACCCGGACGGAAGCCGAGTTCTTGACTTTAATTTGGGTGCTGGTGGAAGGGCCCACAAATCTGACTGGCTTAGGACCAGTCTTACAGTTCACACCTTCTTCCTCTTCATTGAACTCTACCAGTCGCCTGTAAATACAGAAGTCACCGTCAGCATTTAGAGGCTCAGTAACTAATGAAAACGTCTCCAAAGTTTACTGTCAGGGGAATTAAAAGGTTTTTGTCAAGAATTTGAGTCAAGAGGTTAAAAGGTATCAACCTACTATCTCCCTATCATCTCCCACCAAGGTCAGTAAGTAAATTACCAAGTTTATAAAAGATTGTTTCAGTCTGAATACAAACTCTTTTAAAATCACACATAATGTTAATACCAATGACAAGTTAAAATGTGGAGTGTTACACTGGAATTATACGGCATATGACTGCTCCCAAGAATCCTGATGTGATCCAGAGGATAAGCGGGAAGACCCAAGCTGTTTTTCTGGGAACAGCAGTTTCAAGAGATTTACTGAGGGAAAAAGGGTTTCACAGTCAAAGAAACTGGAGAAACGCTAGTGCATATTTTGTTCTCTTGACGCTTTAAAATCTCTATCAACAAATTGAAAGTTCTGAGAAGGCATATAGCAGACACCTGTTTCACTTTGTTCCATCCACATTTCCCAATCATTCTGTAATACAATCTTTGGCACCAGTAAAATTAGCATTCTGTGGAACACACTTTGTGAACTGCTAGAATGGTCAAACCCATAACACAGTTAAATGCTTTTTCAATTTGAGAAGTCTTGGAAAAACCTTCAGAGTCCTGAACTGTTTGCCATTCATTATAAAAAGCCTAAGGGGGAACAGCATTTTATTTTTTTAATTTTTTTTATTCAATTACTTAAACTAAAAAAATACAAAAAAATAGTTCACCCTTTTTTCCTACCCCATCCACACCTCCTGCCTCTAGAAATCACCGATCTGGTCTCTGTATCTATTAGCTTGGTTGTGGTGTTTTTTAAGATTCCACATATAAGAGAGATCAGAGATCATCTGGTATTTGTCTTTGTCCGACATTTCACTTAGCATAATGCCCTCAAGGTCCATCCATGTTGTCACAAATGGCAAAATTTCACTCTTTTTTATGGCTAAATAATATTTCATTCTACGTTTATACCACAATCTCTTTATCCATTCATCCATCAATGGACACTTAGGTTGTTTCCATATCTTGACTATTGTAAATAATGCTGCAATGAACATGAGGGTGCATATATCTTTTTGAGTTAGTGTTTTCATTTTCTTTGAATAAATACCCAGAAGTGGAATTGCTGGACTGTAGAGCAGTTCTACTTTTAATTTTTTTAGGAACCTCCATACTGTTTTCCACAGTGGCTACACCAATTTGCATTCCCACTAACAGTGCACAAAGATTCCCTTTTCTCTACATCCTCACCAACACTTATTTCCTGTCTTTCTGATAACAGCTACTTTTTGATAACAGCCACACACAGGTGTGAGGTGCTAACTCACGTGGTTTTGATTTGCATTTTCCTGATGATTAATGATGATGAGCATCTTTTTATGTACCTAATGGCCATCTGTATGTCTTCTTTGGAAAAATTTCTCTTCAGATCTTCTGCCCATTTTTTAATAGGACTGGTTGTTTTTTAACTGTTCAGTTGTATGAGTACTTTATACATATTTTGGATATTAACCCCTTGTCAGATATATGATTTGCAAATATTTTCTTCCATTCCATAGGCTGCATTTTCATTTTGTTGATTATTCCCTTTGCTGTGCAGAAGCTTTTTAGTTTGATGTAGTCCTATTTTTTGATTTTTACTTTTGTTGCTCTTGCTTTTGGTGTCAAATCCAAAAAATCATTGCCAAGATACATGTGAAGGCGTTTACTGCCTATGTTTTCTTCTAGGAGTTTTATAATTTCGGGTCTTATGTTCAAGCCTTTAATCCATTTTGAGTTCCATTTTTGTGTATGTGTAAGATAGTGGTCTAGTTTCATTCTTTTGCCTGTGGATATCCAATTTTTCAAGCACCATTCATAGAAGAGACTGTCCTTTCCCCATTGTATATTCTTGGCTTCTTTGTCATAAATTAGTTGACCGTATATGCATGGGTTTATTTTTGGGCTCTCTATTCTGTTCCATTGATCTATGTGTCTGTTTTTGTGCCAATACCATACTGTTTGATTACTATGGCTTTGTAAATAGTTTGAAATCAGGGAGTGTGATGCCTCCAGCTTTGTTCTTCTTTCTCAAGATTGCTTAGGCTATTTGGGATCTTTTGTGGTTCCATACACATTTTAGGATTGTTTGTTCTATTTCTGTGAAAAATGCCATTGGAATTTTTATAGGGATTGCATTGAATCTATATATTGCTCTGGATCGTATAAACATTTTAACAATATTAATTCTTCCAATCTATGAGCACAGAATATCTTTCCATTTATTTGTGTCTTCTTCAGTTTCTTTCATTAATGTCTTGGAGCTTTCAGTATACAAGTTCTTCACCTCCCTGGTATTTTACTCTCTTTGGTGCAATTGTAAATAGGATTGTTTTCTTAATTTCTCTTTCTGATAGCTCATTATTAGTGTATAGAAACACAACAGATTTTTTGTGTGTTGATTTTGATCCTGCAACTTTATTGAATTCATTTATTAGTTCTAACAGTTTTTTGATGAAGTCTTTAGGGTTTTCTATACATAATATCATGTCATCTGCAAATAAAGATAGTTTTAGTTCTTCCTTTCCAATTTTGATGCCTTTTATTTCTTTTTCTTGCCTAACTGCTCTGGGTAGTACTTCCAACATGTGGAATAAAAGTGATGAGAGTGGGCATCCTTGTCTTGTTCCTCTTCTTAAAGGAAAAGCCATCAGCTTTTCACCATTGAGTATGACTTTAGCTTTGGGCTTGTCGTATGTGGCCTTTATTATGTTGAGGTACAACTCCTCTGGACCCACTTTGTTGAGAGTTTTTATCATAAATGGATGTTGAATTTTGTCAAGTGCTTTTTCTGCGTCTATTGAGATGATCATATGATTTTTTATATGATATCAAAACCAAAAGATAGATTGGTTCCAGTTCAAGATGGCAATGTAGGAAGATCCTGAACTCACCTCCTACCACAGATACACTGAGCCTACAGCAACATATGGAAAAACTTCCTCTTTAAAAAACATAAAGGCTGGCTGAGTGACAACTACACATTGGGCAAACAAGTAGAAAACAACATCGAAGCAGGTGGGAGAGGCTGGGACATGATCTCCCCATAAACCCCACCCCTAGCATGGCAACTCACACCTAGGAGGGAACTCAAAACCCAGAGCTTCTCCCTGAGGAGTGAAGGGTTCGAGCCCCACATCAGGCATCCCAACTTTTTAAGACATGCACTTGAGAGAAGAGCCCCCAAAACATCTAACTTTGAAAACCAATGGGGCTCACGCCCCAAGATGTACAAGACTGTAGCAATCCGAGAAATGGCTCTTCAAGGGCTCATGCACTTGGACTCACTTGCCCTGGGGCCCAGCTCAGAGGCAGCCAATCATGCTAGACTTAAACAAGTCTTTAAGGAGTTGTTTACTTAAACAAGAATGTGTTTATTTGTTTACAAAGAGCAAGTAAACAACTTGTTTACTTGTTTACAAGGAGCATCACCTCTTATATTAAAGCAGCAGACTGAGGAGCAGACATCAAATTTAACACACACATTTAGGAGCCTCATGGGACACTTTCTGGGGATGGAGACTGGCAGGGGCGATCTTCACACTCTGCCACACTTCAGAGCACCAGTGTCTCCTGGAGGGGAGCTTTACACACATTTGGTGCCCTAGTTTTTAAACATGGTGCCCTGGTCTTTGCAACTGCTGCCCAAGGGACACCCCTTGATCACCTGGCTATGGTGGCTGGGGGTCTTGCATTCCTGGGTCCTACAAGACTATGACAATTGGAGGGACAGTTCTTGACAGGCTACCACCCCAGGGCACTGTACAGACAACAGCACACTCCCCAGTCCTTCTGTGAAGGAGGACTCTTTGCTTGTTCTGGAGCTTCGCTCTGAGGGGCAGGCTTCAGGTTTGGCACACATCTACTGGCCTACAGAGCTGCTCTCAAGGAACATAGGCTGTGAATGCCATTTTGGTGCTCTCCCTCTGCCTTGATCCAGCTCACCAGTATCTCCCAGAAAAGAGCTTATACACTTGGCTGGAGCCCCAATTTTTGCAAATGTTGCCCAGGGTACACCTCCATATTGCCTGGCTCTGATGGCCAGCAGGGCTTACACTCATAGGCCCACAAGACTGTATATATTTGCATACTTTTAAAAGCTGCTGCCTGAGGGTCTAGCTTCCAGTCAGCCTGAATCTAGGTGCTGAGGTACCTCCTTTGGTATACTGATTGGTCTTGGCACATCCTCAATGACTGGGAGCTATTAAAAATATAATAGGCTGCTTGGACCAGCACAGAAGATTGAGAGACCACCAAGAGGTAGGCCTGGATAGAATAACAAGGTACATCTCTTACACAAGGCCACTCCTTGTTGTTTCATCTACTGTATAGAAACCAACACAGAGAGTCAAGCAAAATTAAGAAATAAAAGAATATGTTCCAAATGAAAGAATAAGATAAAAGCTCAGAAAAAACCTTAATGAAATGGAGATAAGTAATTTACCTGATAAATAGTTAAAAGTAATGGTCATAAAGATGCTCACTGAACTCAGGTGAAGAATGGATAAACACAGTGAGAACTTCAGCAAAGAGACGGAAAACATAAGAAAGTACCAAATAGAAGTCACAGAGCTGAAAAATACACCAACTGAACTGAAGAATACTATAGAGGGGTTTAAGAGCAGATTAGATGACACAGAAGAAAGGATCAGTGAACTCGAAGACAGGGCAGTGGAACTCATCCAATCAGAGGTGGGGGAAAAAAAAGAATGAATAAAAGTGAAGATAGCTTAAGGGACTTATGGGACAACATGAAATGGACTAACATTTACATTATAGAGCTCCCAGAAGAAGAGAGAGAGAAAGGGGCAGAAATCTTATTTGAAGAAATAAGCACTGAAAACTTCTCTAACCGGAGAAAATAAACAGACACTCAGATCCAGAAAGCCCAGAGACTTTCAAATAAGAGGAACCCAGAGACCCATAGTAAGACACATTATAATTAACATGTCAAAAGTTAAAGACAAGAAGACAATCTTAAAAGCAGCAAGAGAATAACAACTTGTTATATACATACAAGGGAACCCTTATAAAACTATCAGCAGATTTTTGAGCAGAAATTTTGCGGACCAGAAGGAAGTGGCATAATATATTCAAATTGCTGATAGGAAAAAATATCTCACCAAAAATACCTGGCAAAGTTATCACTCAGAATTGAAGGAGAGATCAACAGTTTTCCAGACAAACAAAAGCTAAAGGAATTCATCACCACTAAACCAGCCTTACAAGAAATGTTAAAGGGGCTTCTTTAAGCCAAAAAGAAAGGGTGCTAATTACTAACAAGAACATATGAAAGAATAAATCTCACTGGAAAGGTAAATATACAGTAAAGACAGTGGATTAATTGCTTATAAAACTAGTATGAAGGTTAAAAGCCAAAGGCAGTAAAAATAACTGTGATTATAATAATTAAAGGGATACACAAGATAAAAAGATGCAAAATATGACATCAAAATTTTTAAATGTGGGAGTAGAGTAAAAATGTTAAGTTTAGAATGGGATCAAACTTGAGTTATCAACTCAAAACAGACTGCTACAGGAGTGACGTCAGCGTCATGGTGGAGTGAGTTTGCCCAGGACTCTCTCCCCTCCACATACAACAAAAAGGAGCAACCGTATTCCAACAAAAAATATCCTAATACCACAGGAATCCTCGGAGATCCACAGCAGCCAAACAACAGAGCGGGGAGAGGCTGGAGCCCCACTGGGAGAAGCTGGAACAGGGTAAGAGAGGACTTAGCTCCCTCCCCTAAAGACTGTGGTCGCTGCTCGGGAGGCTCTGGGAGGGAAGGAATGTGGGAGGGGTTGTGCATCCACAGGCTCACCCAGGACTCTCTAGCGCCCTTGTAGCCTCAAGGGAAGCACTCTAACAGGGTGAAAGCTTTCGTGAGGGGTGACCTCATCAAGCCAAGACCCCAGGAGACCAGATAGCGAGAGCTGATCAGGAAACCCCGGTTTGGGGTAAGAGAAAGTGCCCCTCCCACAACCCACTGTGCTGCACCACCTGAAGGCGGAGGGCTCAGAAAACACAGATCTCGACCCCCATCTAGTGGTGATAGGCTGTAACTACAACAGAATAATATCACCGAGGAAAGATCGTTCTTCTAGCATCAAACAATTCATAGAAGCTCCAGATGAGAAGGAAAACAATAAATACACAGGATTATGTCCTGAGGACTTGGAAATAAGTAAACTAAATGACAATGAATTCAGAATAGCTATCGTCAAAAAATTCAATGAGGTAAAAGAAAATATACAGAAACAATTCAACGAGTTCTGGAGTTCCTTCATAAAAGAGATTGAAACTATAAAGAAGAATCGATGAGAAATACTAGAGATGAAAAATACAATGGATCAGATAAAACAAAATACAGATACCCTGAATGCTCGTGTGGACACCATAGAGGAGCAAATCAGCATAATCGAAGATAGACAGGTTGAATGGCACCAGACACAGGAAGAGAGAGAAATAAGACTAAAAACAAATGAAGAAAATCTCTGAGAGATAGCTGACTCAATGAGGAAATGTAGCATAAGAACTATAGGTGTCCAAGAAGGTGAAGAAAAGGAGGATGGAGCAGAAAGCGTGCTCAAAGAAATAATAGCAGAGAACTTCCCAAATCTAGGGAATGAGAGAGAAATGTGTGTGGAGGAAGTTTTCAGATCTCCTAGATATGTCAATGTAAAAAGACCTACTGCAAGGCATATAGTAGTAAAACTGGCAAAAATGAATGACAGAGAAAGAATACTCAGGGCAGCAAGGCTGAAGAAAATAACCTACAAAGGAACTCCTATCAGACTTTCAGTGGATTTCTCTGCAGAAACCTTACAAGCTAGGACAGATTGGAATGACATATTCAAAACTTTAAAAATCTTCAGCCAAGAATACTATATCCAGCAAAAATATCCTTCAGATATGAGGGAGAAATTAAATCTTTCCCAGAGAAACAAAAGCTAAGGGACTTCGTAGCCACGAGATGACCCCTAGAAGAAATCCTCAAGAAGGCCCTCACACCCGAAAAAAGAAAACAAGGGAGAAAGGGGTCACAAAACAGAGTAAGGAGACAAACAGAATCAGAAGAGGATAGCAAATATTCAACTATATTAGGATAAAAGGAAGGAAAACTCCAAAAACAAAGACAATCTTGTCACTTTAACCACAAACTCACAACACAAGTTGGAAGGGAGGAGGAAAGGGACTGAATCAGTTTAGACTAAGGAAACAAGAGGCCATCGGAAAATGGACTATGTTATGCACGAGATTCTGAATACAAACTTCAGGGCAGCCACTAAACTAAAAAGCAGAACAGAGACACAAAGAATAAATAACAAAAAAACTAAGAAACACAGCATAAGAAATTGCAGAAGTCAATGGGAAGACCAAAACACACAGGACGAGAAACAAAGGAAATGTGGGAAAATTGGAAAATGAGTGACAGAATGACAGCACTAAGCCATCATACATCAATAATCACCCTCAATATAAACGGACTGAACTCTCCAAGAAAAAGACACACAGTGGCAAGATCGATTAAAGAACAAGATCCAACAATTTGTTGCCTCCAGGAAACACACCTGAGCTCCAATGACAAATAAAGAGTGAAGGGGTGGAAGACGATATTCCAAGCTAATGGCAAACAAAAGAAAGCAGGTATTGCAATGCTTATATCAAACAAAGTAGATTTCAAGATGGGGCAGTATATAATGATCAAAGGGACACTACATCAAGAAGAAACAATGCTTATAAATATCTATGCACCCAACACAGGAGAATCAAAGTTCATAAAGCAACTGTTAACAAACCTAAAAGAAGGTATCAAAAATAACACAATAATAGTAGGGGACCTCAACACCCCACTCACATCATTGGACAGATCATCCAAACAGAAAATCAACAAGGAAACAGTGGATTAAATGAAAAGCTAAAACAGTTGGACTTTAATAGACATACACAGAACACTCCATCCAAAAACAGCAGAATACACATTCTTCTCAAGAGCGCACGGAACATTCTCAAAGATAGACCATATGTTGGGAAACAAGGCAAGCCTCTATAAATTTAAAAAAAGTGATATAATAACAAGCATCTTCTCTGATCATAATGCTATGAAGCTAGAAATTAATTCAAAGAAAAAAGCTGACAAAGGGACAAAGATGTGGAGAATAAATATGCTATTGAACAACAATGGATCACTGAAGAAATTAAAGGAGAAATCAAAAAATATCTGGAGACAAATGAAAACGATAACATGTCATAACAACTCATATGGGATGCAGCAAAACCTGTATTAAGAGGGAAATTCATCACAATACATGCACACCTTAACAAACAAGAAAAATCCCAAATAAGCAATCTCAAACTACACCTAACTGAATTAGAGAAAGAAGAACAAACAAAGCCCAAAGTCAGCAGAAGGTGAGAAATAATAAATACCAGAGCAGAAATAAATGCTTCTGAAACAAAAAAGGCAGTAGAAAAGATTAATGAAACAAAGAGATGGTTCTTTGAGAAGATAAATAAAATTGACAAACCCCTAGCCAGACTTACAAAGAAAAAAAGAGAGAAAGCTCAAATAAACAAAATCAGAAATGAGAGAGGAGAAATAACAACAGACTCCACAGAAATACAATGGATTATAAGAGAATACCACGAAAAACTATATGCCAACAAATGGATAACCTAGAGGAAATGGACAAATTCTTAGACTCTTACAATCTCCCAAAACTAAGTCAAGAAGAAGCAGATAATCTGAACAAGCCAATCACAAGGAAAGAGATTGAAACAGCAATCAAAAGTATCCCAAAGAATAAAACCCCAGAACCAGACGGCTTTCCTGGGGAATTATACCAAACTTTCAAAGAGGATTTAATACCTATACTTTTCAACCTATTCCAAAAAATTAAGGAGGATGGAACACTTCCTAACACATTGTACAAGGCCAACATCACACTGATACCAAAGCCTGACAAGGACAGAACGAAAAAGGAGAACTATAGGCCAATATCGCTGATGAACATAGATGCAAAAATACTCAACAGGGCCCGGCCCAGCAGCTGAGCAGTTAAGTTCGCGTGCTCTGCTTCGGTGGCCCAGGGTTTCGCCAGGTCAGATCCTGGGTGCAGACATGGCACCACTCGGCAAGTCATGCTGAGGCGGCGTCCCACATACCACAACTAGAAGGACCCACAACTAAGAATATACAGCTATGTACCAGGGGGCTTTGGGGAGAAAAAGGAAAAATAAAATCTTAAAAAGAAAAAAATTCTCAACAAAATTTTTGCAATCCAAATTCAGCAATTCATCAAAAGGATCATATTTCACGATCAAGTGGGATTCATACCAGGGACACAGGGATGGCTCAACATCCGCAAATCAATCAACGTGATACACCACATCAACAAACTGAGGAATAAAAACCACATGATCATCTCATTAGATGTAGAGAAAGCATTTGACAAGATCCAACAGCCATTTATGATAAAAACTCTGAACAAAATGGGCATAGAAGGAAATTACATCAACATAATAAAGGCCGTATATGACAAACCCACAGCCAACATCATACTCAATGGGCAAAAACTGAGCACCATCCCCCTGAGAACAGGAACGAGACAAGGATGCCCTCTATCACCACTCTTATTTAACATAGTACTGGAGGTTTTGACCAGAGCAATTAGGCAAGAGAAAGGAATAAAAGGAATCCAAATAGGGAGGGAAGAAGTGAAACTCTCACTGTTTTCAGACAACATGATCTTATATATAGAAAACCCCAAAGAATCCACTGGAAAACTTTTAGAAATGATCAGCAACTACAGCAATGTTGCAGGGTATAAAATCAACTTACATAAATCAGTAGCATTTCTATACTCTAATAATGAATTAACAGGAAAAAAACTCAAGAACACAATACCATTCACAATTGCAACAAAAAGAAGAAAATACCTTGGGGTGGATTTAACTAAGGAAGTGAAAGACCTATACAATCAAAACTACAACTTTCCTGAAAGAAATTGATGACAACATAAACAAATGGAAAGACATTCCATGCACGTGGATTGGAAGAATAAACATAATTAAAATGTCCATACTACCTAAAGCAATCTAGAGATTCAATGCAATCCCAATCAGAATCCCAATGACATTCTTTACAGAATTAGAACAAAGAATCCTAAAATCCATATGGGGCAACAAAAGACCCCGAATTGCTAAAGCAGTCCTGAGAAAAAAGAACAAAACTGGAGGCATCACAATCCCTGACTTCAAAACATACTACAAAGCTACAGTAATCAAAACAGCATGTACTGTTACAAAAACAGGTGCACAGATCAATGGAACAGAATTGAAAGCCCAGAAATAAAACCACATATCTATGGACAGCTTATCTTCGACAAAGGAGCTGAGGGCATACGATGGAGAAAAGAAAGTCTTTTCAACAAATGGTGCTGGGAAGACTGGAAAGCCACATCTAAAAGAATGAAAATTGACAATTCTTTTTCACCATTCACCAAAATAAACTCAAAATGGATCAAAGACCTAAAGGTAAGACCTGAAACCATAAGGCTTCTAGAAGAAAATGTAGACAGTACACTCTTTGACATCAGTATTAAAAGGATCTTTTTGGACACCATGTCTTCTCAGACAAGGGAAACAATAGAAAGAATAATCAAATGGGACTTCATCAGACTAAAGAGCTTCTTCAAGGCAAAGGAAAACAGGATTGAAACAAAAAAACAACCCATTAACTGGGAAAAAATATTTGCAAGTCATACATCCAACAAAGGGTTAATATCCATAATATATAAAGAACTCACACAACTCAACAACAAAAAATCAAACAACCTGATCAAAAAATGGGCAGGAGACATGAACAGACATTTCTCCAAAGAAGATATACGGATGGCCAATACGCACATGAAAAGATGTTCATCATCACTGATCATCAGGGAAATGTAAATCAAAACTACACTAAGATATCACCTTACACCCATTAGAAGGGCAAAAATAACCAAAACAAAAAGTGACAAATGTTGGAAAGGTTGTGGAGAAAAAGGAACCCTCATACACTGCTGGTGGGAATGCAAACTGGTGCAGTCACTAAGGAAAACAGTATGGAGATTTCTCAAAAAATTAAAAATAGAACTACCATACAATCCAGCCATCCCACTACTGGGTATCTACCCAAAGAACTTGAAGTCAGCAATTCCAAAAGTCCCATGCACCCCTATGTTTATTGCAGCATCATTTACAATAGGCAAGACATGGAAGCAACCTAAGTGCTCATCAACTGACGATTGGATAAAGAAGATATGGAATATATATACAATGGAATACTACTCAGCCATAGAAAAGAATAAAATTGTCCCATTCACAACAACATGGATGGACCTTGAGGGAATTATGTTAAGTGAAATAAGCCAGATAGAGAAAGACAATCTATGACTCCACTCATATGAGGAATTTAAAAATGTAGACAAAGAGAACAGATTAGTGGCTACCAGGGGAAAGTGGGGGTAGGGGGTGGGCACAAAGGGTGAAGGCGTGCACCCACAACACGACTGACAAACGATAATGTACAACTGAAATTTCACAACATTGTAAACTATCATAAACTCAATAAAAATTAACTTTAAAAAATAGACTGTTATAAGCTGTTATATGTTAGCCTCATGGTAACCACAAAGCAAAAACCTATAGCAAACACACAAAAGATAAAAAGAAAGGAATTGAGGGATAGAACTAAAGAAAATCATCAAACCACAAAGAAAGAGAGCAAGAGAAGAAGAAAGGAACAGAGAGGAACTACAAAAACAGCCAGAAAACTATTAACAAAATGGAAATAAGCACATACCTATCAATAATTGCTTTAAATGTAAATGGACTAAATTCTCCAATCAAAAGACACAGAGTAGCTGAATGGATAAAAAAGCAAGACCCATCTATATGCTGCCTACACAAGACTCACTTTAGATTAAGGGCACACACAGACTGAAAGTGAAGGGGTGGAAAAAGATATTCCATGCAAATAGAAACCAAAAGAAAGCTGGAGTAGCTATACTTATATCACACAAAATAGACTTTAAAACAGAGACTGTAATAAGAGACAAAGAAGAGCATTACATAATGATAAAGGGGTCAATCCAACAAGAGGATACAATATTTGTAAATATTTATGCATCCAACATAGGAGCACCTAAATATATAAAGGAAATATTAACAGACGTAAAGGGAGAAATAGACAGCAATAAAATAATAGAAGAGGACTTTAACACCCCACTTACGTCAATGGATAGATCATCCAGACTGAAGATCAATAAGGAAACATCACTTTAAACGACATGTTAGACCAGATGGACTTAACAGATGTATAAAGAACATTCCATCCAAAATCAGCAGACTACACACTCTTTTCAAGTGCACACGGAACATTCTTCAAGATAGATCATATATTAGGGCACAAAACAAGTTTTAAATAAATTTAAGAGGACTGAAATGATATCAAGCATCTTTTCCAACAACAATGGTATGAAACTAGAAATTAATTACATGAAGAAAACTGGAAAATTAACAAATACATGAAGATGAAACAACATGCTACAGAACCAGTGAGTCAAAGAAGAAAACAAAAGAGACGTTAAAAAAAAAAAATACCTTGAGACAAACAAAAATGGAAATGTAACATATCAAAATTTATGGGAGGCAGCAAAAGCAGTTCTAAGAGGGAAGTTCATAGCAATAAATGCCTACCTCAAGAAACAAGAAAAGGCTCAAACAAACAACTTAACTTTACACCTCAAGGAACTGGAAAAAGAAGAACAAACGGAGCCCAAAGTTAGTAGAAGGAAGGAAATAACAAAGATTAGAGCAGAAATAAATGAAATAGACACTAAAAAGACAAGAGAAAAGATCACTGAACTAACAGCTGATTCTCTGCGGGGGAAAAATTTGACAAACCTTTAGCTAGACTCACCAAGAAAAGAAAGAGAGAGGACTCAAATAAATAAAAGCAGAAATGAAAGAGATGTTACAACTGATACCAGAGACATACAAAGGATAAGAACAGACTACTATAGATAATTATGTACATACAAATTGGACAACCTAGAACAAACAGATAAATTCCTAGAAACATACAACCTACCAAGACTGAATCATGATGAAAAAGAAAATCTGAACAGACTGATTACTAATAAGGAGATTGAATCAGTAATCAAAAACCTACCAACAAAAGTCCAGGACCAGATGGCTTCACTGGTGAATTCTACCAAACATTCAAAGAAGAATTAATACAAATCCTTCTCAAACTCTTCCAAAAAATAGAAGAGGGAACTCTTCCAAACTCATTTTATAAGGTCAGCATTACCCTGATACCAAAACCAGACAAAGATGCCACAAGACAGAAAATATAGGCCAATATCCCTGCTGAACATACATACAAAATTCTCAACAAAATATTAGCAAACTGAACTCAACAGCACTTTAAGAGGATGATACACTATGATCAAGTTGGATTTATTCCAGAGATCAAAGATGGTTCAACATCTGCAAATCAGTCAGTGTGATACACCACATAACAAAATGAAGGATAAATCACACAGAATATTGTTTTAAATGACCTTAAAACTATCAAACAACCACTGTCAAAAGTTTGCCTGCTCCCCCTACTGCTTCCATCAGTTTTACTTCATGAAGATCAGCTCCTGAACACGAAGTATAATAGCAATCCTCCAAGACTTCTCCCTCTCACCCAGCACTGTTGTGTTTTCAGAGGCAAATACAACAAGTGAATTCCGATTCTTGGAAAAGGGATCATAACAGCATGGTGATTTCAAAATTGCCATTTGTAATAAAGAATGTGAATATAATATATCCAACTCTAAAACTCTACTGAACATAACTAAATTTTCTCAAGTGAGTCAGACGGTTCTTCAGGACCTCACAAGTACTTCCAAGTCATCATTATCATTATCGTACCCATGAAACAAAAATGATGCTTAACAAAGTTCCAGGGGGAAGACAACTAACACAGAGGAAAGTCTCCATAAAACCATTCCTACTTGCTTTGTTTTCTGCCTACATCTTCCACTAGACTCTAGACCAAGGTTTCTCAACCTTAGCCCTACTGCCATTTGTGGGTGGATAATTCTTTGTTATGGGGGCTGCCCTGTGGATTCTAGAAGGTTTAACAGCATCAGTGGCCTCTACCCGCTGGATGCCAGTAGCATCCCGCACTCCACAGTGTCTTCAAATACTACCAAATATCCCCTGGAGGACAAGATTGCCCCCAGGTTAGAACCACTGATCTATACCCAAATAATATTTGCTAACTATAAGTTCAAAAGACAAAATAAATAATGATAATAAAATGAGATCCTTTAGGAAAAAAGATCTGTTTTAACAAGAGATGATTAACCACTAAAAACTGAATAAACTTCTCTGCATTTCTATGAAAGATCTAGAGGGCAGAAGTAAGAAAGCAGTCTAAAATTCCAAATTCTAGAGTAGATGATCAAGAAATTAGAACATCTGAAAACCGTGAATAATACCCAGACCATGAAAAAGAAATATGATTTTAAATGTATTTAAAACACAGCAAAAGGCACAGATGTAGAATGAATTTAATGCTAATAATTTCATAGAACACTAGAATATATCATTAAACAAAAATGCTATCTGTGAGAAGAAAAAGGAGAAAGGAATTAAGAATAAGTCACAGGAAATCCCAAATATTAAGTCTAATAAATATTTTGACTTCTTCGAATAGAGTCCGGGATTTCACTTCTGTAGGGAAAAATACTGCAGCATTCCTACTGTGTCCACTAGTATTTTTAAAATCACACTCTCCAAAAAAGAATCTATCATAACTCAGTTTTACGTAATTATTTCCAGGTTTTACATAGTTTTGGTGACTGCATTTATCAAGATTTATATTTTGATGGTAAGGCAGAATATTCATCTAGGTGACTAATAAGCTTAGTAAGGTCAAGAACCATTATTCACTTCTCCAATAAAGGCAGTAAAAATATAGGTCACAGATTTTAAAAAATCAACAGAACACAGATAACCTCTTTCGAATTGGGGCCATGTGACGCAGGCTTCCAAGTAAAGGCCGCTCTTCCAGAGTCCAACATTCTATCAGCTCATGAGGCACCCGCCAGTAGCTAACACCTGGAAGATAAAAATTCATCATGAAGAAAGCCACTGTTTACTGCAAAAGATTCAGCAACACTCTTTCAAGTAAGACTGGCCAAAAAGAGTTTGAGGTCCATGCCTCCCATTTGACAAAGGGAGGTGTACACAGGAAGTGCTCCTAAGAAGAGTCAGGGCAGTAGTAGCACAGCCATGGCCTGGGTCTAGGAAAAGCCAGACCAGCCGCAGCTCTGCCACTTACAATCAGCAAGATTTTATATGGGCCCTGGGCAACTGAGTGTGTGCTGGTTAAGGGCCCAGGCTTTGAAGCGAAGACTGCCTGGGTCTGAACCTCACTTCTGTCTTACTAATCACATGACCTTGAGAACGTTACTTACCTTTTGTGCCTAAATTTTCTCACCTGTGAAATGAAATGATGACAATAGTAGTACATACACCTCTTAGGATTGTTGTGAGGATTAAATTAGTAAATAAATGCAAAATTCTTAGAATGGGGCGTGGCACAGACAAAGCACTCAAGCGATCTTAGGTGCTTTTACTATAAGTCATAATATTAGTGTTAGTAGTAGTGTAAGGACTGGACAGTGCGGGTTCTAACACTTTCCCTGTCTACCTCACTGGGTTGCTGTGACCATCAAATCAGGTAAATTTTGTGAACCACTCTGTAAGAGGCAACCACTATGTGACTATGAGATATCAGTACCCTATAAGCACCTTTTCAAACAAGAATAATTTGAGTTAATGTGTTACACTAAGATTCCAGTCAAATTCATTTTAACTTTTAAATCTGATATTTCTGATTGAAGGCTGTAGTCTAATGGACCTTGAAAATATTAGGCTAGGTGAATGAAGCCAGACACAAAAGGTCATATATGATATGACTCCATATATATGAAATATCCAGAATAGGCAAATCCATTGAGACAGAAAGTGGACTGGTGGTTACCAGAGGCAGAGAGGAGAAGGGAATGGGGAGTAACTGCTTAATGGGTATGGGGTTTCCTTTTGCGGTGATGAAAATGTTTTGGAACTAGATAGACGTGGTGTTTACACAACATTGTTAATATAGTAAATGCCACTGAATGTACACTTTAATTAATTCTATGTTATGTGAATTTCCCCTAATTTTTTAAAAAGGAAGCATAAAAAATTATATAGACACATTAAAAAACGCTTAAAGAAAGAGATGTCAGCCTCATGACGGAGTGAGCTCTTTCCTTAGACTCTCCCCCCAAGATACAAGAAAAAGGACATTTCTAAAGCAACAGAGGACATTCACACAACACAAAAGACATCTAAGAGACCCATGCAGCCATATGTCTGAAAGTGGAAGTGCTGGAACCCCCAGAAGAAAGTGGAAGGAGGTAAGAGAATCTCCTCTCCCTCCCCGGGAGTGACGTAGGGCGCAGGACCAGGTGCAGCTCTGAGAAGAGAAGCGGAAGGGGTGGCTCTCCGTGGGAATGCCTTTGCTCTCCAAGTTCTCTCACAGCCCATAGGAAAGCCCCACAGAGAGGAGGCTAAGCTCTTGCAGGGGTGTCTTCATCAAGTGAGCACCCCAGCAGGGCAGATAGCGAGGGCAGAGCGAGAATGCCCCAGGGAGTGCACACATGAAAAAAAGTGCCCCCCACCCTGCCTGGTGCACCAGCTGAGCTGGTCAGCCAGAGCAAGTGACCCCCGCCAAAGTGCCCATGCATATGTTAGTAAAGCTGCCGTTGCAAGCAGGGAATCGCACACAGGCCCTGATAGCATAGATTCTAAAGGTCAGGCACAGACACCAGGTATCTTGGCAGGCTCAGAATACACAGCTGCTGACCCCAGCCCCCCAGTGGCAGCAGGTGGAATCTACAACCAGATACTACCACTATGTGACAGAAGAAATCCACCCCAGCAAATAGGATGAAGAAATACATTACTAATCCAGACTAGAAGGAAAATGACAAGCATTCAGAAATCAATCCTGAAGGCACAAAAATTTACAATCTAAATGACAGAGAATTCAAAATAGCTATCATAAGAAAGCTAAACGAGTTGCAATCAAATTCAGATAGACAGTTCAATGAAATCAGGATTAAAACTAATGAACAGAGGGAATTCTTCACAAAAGAGATTGAAACTATAAAGAAAAACCAATCAGAAATATTAGAGATGAAAAACACAATGAATGAGCTCAATAAAAATCTGGAGTCTTTGAATAACAGAGCTAATATTATGGAGGACAGAATTAGCAATCTGAATGACAGAAATACAGAAATGCTTCAGATGGAGGAGAGAATTAAGACTAAAAAGAAATGAAGAAATTCTCTGAGAAATATCCAACTCAATTAGGAAATGCAACATAAGGATTATAGGTTTTCCAGAGAGAGAACAGAGGGAGAAAGGAACAGAAAGCTTGCTCAAAGAAATAACAGCTGAGAACTTTCCAAAACTGGGGAAGGAGCTGGAATTACAAGTAAAAGAAGCTAATAGAATTCCTAATTACATCAATGTAAAAAGACCTTCTCCAAGACATAAAGTACTAAAACTGGCAAAAGTCAATGACAAAGAAAAACTATTAAGGGCACCAAGGCAGAAGAAAACAACTTCCAAAGGAACCCCTATCAGGCTTTCACGAGATTTCTCAGCAGACACCTTACAGCCTAGGAGAGAGTGGAACAATATATTCAAAATTCTGAAAGACAAAAACTTTCAGCCCAGAATACTCTATACAGTGAACAGATCCTTCAGATATGATGGAGAAATAAAAACTTTCCCAGATAAACAAAAGCTGAAGGAGTTCATCACCACAAGACCCTCCCTACAAGAAATGATCAAGAAGGCCCTCATAACTGAAAGGAAAAAAAGCATTCACAAAACCTTGAGCAAGGAGATAAACAGGCAGACAAAATCAGAAAATTGCAGCTTTCTATCAGAAAAGGCTAGCAAAGACTTAATTATAACATTAAAGATAAAGGGAAGGAAAACATAAAAAATAATCTTGTCATTTTAACCACAAACTCACTACACAAAACAGAATAAGTTGTGACAACAATAGCTTAGAAGGGAAAGAGGAGAGGGATGGAGCCAGCTTAGACTAAGGAAATAAGAGGCTATCAGAAAACGGACTATCTCATCTACAAGATTTTTTTATACAAACCTCATGGTAACCACTAAAAAAAATTCAGAACTGAGATACAAATGATAAATAAAGAGAAAACTGAGAAAACCATCATAGAGAACTACCAAACTGAATTGGCAGTCCGAAATACGTGGAATGAGAAACAAGGGAAATGCAGAACAACCAGAAAACAAGGAATAAAATGGTGACATTAAGCCCTCATATATCAATAATCACTGTAAATGTAAATGGATTGAATTCACCAACCAAAAGACACAGAGTGGCAGGATAGATTAAAAAAAAAAAAAAAAAAAAAAACAAGACCCAACAATATACTGCCTCCAGTAAACACATCTCAGCTCTAAAGACAAACACAGGCTCAGAGTGAAGAGATGGAAGATGATACTCTGAGCTAATGGTAAACAAAAGAAAGCAGGTGTTGTCATACTTATATCAGACAAAGTAGACTGCAAGGTAAAAAAGACAATGAGAGACAAAGGTGGGCATTATATAATGATAAAAGGGACAGTCCACCAAGAAGACATAACACTTATATATGCGCTCAACACAGGAGCACAAAAGTACATAAAGCAACTATTAACAAATCTAAAAGGAGATATTAACAACAACACAATAATAGCAGGGGACCTTAACACTTCATTTACATCAATGGACAGATCATCCAGACAGAAAGTCAACAAGGAAATAGTGGTTTTAAATGAAAAACTGGATGAGATGTATTTAACAGATAAGTATAGAATTCTCCATCCAAAATGAGCAGAATACACATTCTTCTCAAGTGTACATGGAACAGTCTCAAGGACAGACCATACAGTGGGAAACAAGGCAAGCCTCAATAAATTTAAGATTGAAATCATATCAAGCATCTTTTCTGACCATAATGCTATGAAACCAGACATCAACTACAAGAAGAAAGCTGGGAAAGTGACAAATATGTGGAGACTAAACAACATTCTACTGAACAACCAATGGGTCACTGAAGAAATTAAAGGAGAAATCAAAAAATATCTGAAGACAAATGAAAATGAAAATACACCATACCAACTCATGGGTTGCAGCAAAGTGGTCTTATGAGGCAATTCACAGCAATATAGGCCTACCTTAACAAACAAGAAAAATCTCAAACAAGCAATCTTGAACTACACCTAACAGAATTAGAAAAGGAAGAACAAAGCCCAAAGTCAGCAGAAGGAGGAAAATAATAAAAATACGGCAGAAATAAATGAAATTGAAACCAAAAAAACAGTAGAAAGGATCAATGAAACAAAGAGCTGCTTCTTTGAGAAGATAAACAAATTTGACAAACCCTTAGCCGGGCTCACTAACAAAAAAAGAGAGAAAGCTCAAATAAAATTAGAAATGAAAGAGGAGAACTTACAATGGACACCAGAGAAGTACAAAGGCTTGTAGGAGACTATTATGAAAAATTATATGCCAACAAATTGGACAATCTAGAAGCAAAGGATAAATCCTTTGACTCAAACAACCTCCCAAAACTGAATCAAGAAGAAATAGAGAATCTGAATAGCCCAATCACAAGAGATTGAAACAGTAATCAAAAACCTCCCCAAAAATAAAAGTCTAGAACCAGACAGCTTCTCTGGAGAATTCTACCAAACAATCAAAGAAGATTTAATACCTGTCCTTCTGAAACTATTCCAAAATATTGAAGAAGACAGAACACTTCCTAACACATTTTTTGAGGCCAACATCACCTGATCCCAAAGCCAGATAAGGACAACACAAGGAAAATCACAGGCCAATATCACTGATGAACATAGATGCAAAACTCTTCAACAAAATATTGCAAACCAAATACTGCAATACATTAAAAGGGTAATACATCATGATCAAGTGGGATTTATACCAGGGACACAGGGATGGTTCAACATCTGCAAATCAATCAATGTGATACACCACATTAACAAAATAAGCAATAAAAACCACATGATCATCTCAATAGATGCTGAGAAAGTATTTGACACGATCCAACATCCATTTATGATTAAAAAAAAAAAACTCTCAATAAAATGAGTATAGAAGGAAAGCACCTCAACATAATAAAGGCCATATATGAAAAACCCACAGCCAACATCATACTCAGTGGGGAAAAACTTAAAGCCATCCCTCTCAGAACAGAAACAAGACAAGGGTGCCCACTCTCACCACTCTTATACAACATAGTACCGGAGGTCTTGACCAGAGCAATTAGTCAAGAAAATGAAACAAAAGGTATCCAAATAGGCAATGAAGAAGCAAACTCTCGTCATTTGCAGATGACATGAGTTTATATATAGAAAACCCTAAAGAATCCTTTGAAAAACTATTAGAAGTAATCGACAATTACAGCAAAGTTACAGGGTACAAAATCAACTTAAAAAAATCAGTTGCATTTCTATACACTAATAACGAACTAACAGAAAGAGAACTCAAGAATACAGTCCCATTACAATCACAACAAAAAGAATAAAATATCTAGGAATAAATTTAACCAAGAAGGTGAAAGACTCACACAATGAAAACTATAAGACATTACTGAAAGAAATCAATGATGACATAAAGAAATGGAAAGATATTCCACGCATGTGGATTGGAAGAATAAATATGGTTAAAATGTCCCTACTACCTAAAGCAATCTACAGATTTGATGCCATCCCAATCAGAATCCCAATGACATTCTTGATGGAAATAGAATAAAGAATCCTAAAATTCATATGGGACACCAAAAGACCCCAAATAGTCAAAGCAATCCTGTAAAAAGTTATTCAAAATAATTTTAATAGCTATATCCCATCTATATCCCAAGGATGTGCCAATACGTATTTAATCCTCTACTGTAGACATTTAGACTGTTTTTATTTTTTCCCTATTATGAATAATGCTTAATAAACATTTCTGTTCATAAGCCTTTTTCTGCATTTGATTATGTCCTTAAGGAAGGTTCCTAGAAGTAGAATTACTGGGTCAAGGAATATGAGCAATTTTGATGTTATTGATATATACTGATTGATAAATTTTTTCCAAAAAAAGCAGTTTTAATTTTTACTCCTTTCAAAATGCATGAGAGATCTTTACTAATCTGGGATATAAAAAATAGTTCTCATTTAATGTATATCTCATTGATAAATAATGAGTTTGAACCTCCTGCCACATGTTTGTTTCCCTTTCTGGGAATTTTATGGTCATCAATCTTGCACATTTATTTGTAGTATGGGTTGAGCTGATTTTCTAATCAATTTAAATAAACCCTCTCTATATCAAGGATATTCTTTGTCCAACTAATGTAACATTTTTATCCAAGTCTTTGATTGGCCTTAATTTTATTTACAATTTTTTGTTTTAAGGTTAATATATTAAATATTATGTAATCAAATTTATTAGTCTTTGTCTTTATGATTTAAGCTTATAATTTTTATCTATTAAGAAATCAGTTATTTGCTTACATTTCATTATAGTTTATTATAGTTTCATATTTCATTTATAAATCCACCTGGGGTTATTTTGATAAATGACGTGAGGCTGGAGTTCTATTTTCTCTCCCAAGTATATTTCTCACTTATTAAACAATCTACCCTTTTTTCATTGATATTTAATATTTTATCACATAGTATTTTTATTCTTACAAATATAATAAAGTTTTATTGGGGTTTACTCCTGATCTCTGAATCTATTCTTCTACCAGAAATACATGGTTTTTATTACTATAAATCTATGTATAGCATTTTTACTACCAAATAGTTAGACTCATCCCACTAATGATTTCTTCTTCCCAAAATGTTCTTGGCTATTTCACCTGTTTATTCTTTTAAAGGAATTTTAGAATCATTTCTTCAAGATTTCCAAAGAGTTCCACTGATATTTTGGTAGTAACTGTGTCAAACCTATAATTTAATCTGAGAAGAAGTGATACTCAGATTTCCCATTCAGAATCATGCTATGTCCCACCGTAATCTTCATGTTTTCTTTTTCATAGATGGATAGATGGACGGATGGATGGATGAATACATTTTAGCAGTTTTCTTCAAAAAAGGCCCAAGCGTTTCTTGGCGGGGCAGTCCTAGTTATTTCGTTTTGTTTATTGCTTTGTGAATGGGATTTTCCCCTATAATTTCTCATTAATCTATCAGAGGCAAGCTGCTGAGCTTTCTTTACTTATATTGTATCCAGCTGGTTTAGTCTACTGAACTCATCATTTAAAATATCTTTAGTTTATTCTTTGGGTTTTCTAAAAAGATATGTTGCCCACAAAAATAACAACAACTGTCTTCTTCTTTCCAATAGTTCTTTCTCTTAATTCTGTTTCCTGCCTTATGGCTTTCCACAGGCCCCCCAGAACTGTTAAATAACAATGATACTTCATTACGTGCTTTCTAAAAAGTTAAAATCAGTTGCACGCTTTTTAAAAGTCAGTGATTCCAGCTCTCCGCTCCAGCTTCCTTAGTCAGTGGAGACAGAAGCCCAGCCAGGGCCCTCGAGAAGCCTCCTGGGCAGCCTGCCAGGCGAGAGACACAAAAGGAGACACAGAGAACACCAGGGGTTTGTTCCTCAACTCAAGCCTAAGTATCTCAAAGTCAATTAAATCTAAAATAATAAGCTCTTTAAAGAGAAGAGCACTTCTTTCATTATACTTGATCCTAGATACTTGGGGGTGTGATATGAAAAGAAAAAGGAGGAAAAGTGAGGGGGCAAATTGAGGAAAGGAAGAAAGGTTGGTTCTAGCACCCTGCCTGAAGGAAGAACAGCTGATAGAGAGTTCTTAAAAGCCTTTTCCTCTCCTTTTATTCAATCTTACATGACTTGCCATGTCTGCGCCTACTGGCTTTTAAGAGCATTTGAGGACTAAGATGTGTCTTACTTATCTTTGGACCCAATTTTAGGACTTACTATAGTGGTGAACCTAACAGACACTCAATACACGATTGTTAATTAAGAAAAAAAAAATACTTCAGCATAGAACAGTTAACCCTCTGTGATCCTTAAGCAAGCGGCATGGCCTCCCTGAGACTCAGTTTCCTCATCAATAAAATGGTAAACAGCATTCAAGGCTGTTTTAGGACTGAGAGATACTGAATGTAAACTATTTATCACACTGGACATTAAACAGCATTATTATTATCAACTCACTTTAAGCAGCTTGGTGAAACGGTCAAATTTCAAAGCATGCATTTAAAGATTATTTTAACTGTTTTCTAAGGGCTCCTTAAACAACTTCCCCAGCATTATTTTCATTTTCTCTCTTTTTTTGGATTATACATTTTATGCTTAATTTAGAGGTATAGTTCCTAGGACAATGCCAGGTACAATGTAGTTGCTAAATGAACTCTTGTTTAATTGAACTAAACAAGCATTACGAACAGAAGCATATTTTAGGTTACTGAATGATAAACCCAGTAATAATATCTAGCAACATATGGAGTTTAAAGATTTGTAAATAAACTGCCTTAATGTTACTATGAGGTGACAAATACCTTAACCCACACAAAAAAATAATTTCTCAAAAAAAGAAATGTAGTATTTGAGCTTACTTTGTCTTACTAAGGAAAAGTCTACCTTCTGCATGAAATAAAAGAATTGTACTGTACCTTTTCCTTCCCAGGCATCAAAAGCATCCATCATTTTCTTCAGTTCTGCTACTGAATAATAGCTCCAAATGTACTGAACATTATTTCCCGCCTCTCTAGAAATATTGCAAAAGGTAATGAAAATACACTACCTAAGTACAAACATGAGTGTGCATATATATATATGTATATATAGCTCATAGACACTCAAGTGCTCATTAACAAAGCAAAAAAAATCTGTAGGCATTGCGTAGCTGTTCTTCTGTGACTCCTTAGCATATGTGTGTATATATATGTATATATATAATATTATATACTATATGAGTGTAATATACTATACTCATATACTAATCTACATTTGACCTCATTTTACTATGGTAAAGTATATGTTAATTCCAAAATATAGACCATGCAGACAAACCAACAAATCTTTAAAATAAGTTTTCTATAAAATCACCTAACTCCAGTAAAGTTAGAAAAGACAACTTTGAATAAAACTTTCCTAGCACTGTGCCAGGCACTTATATCTTATACAGAAACATCCTCGCCTATAAAGAATTCAGAAAATGAGGACATATTTAACAATCTAAAAAGCAAGCTCATGTGGTCATGCACTAGTCACTAATATATGACTCAATCCAATCTCCCAGAGAATTAAAAAAAATTTTTGCTAAGTGAATTGACCAGTGTAAATACGATTACAGGATAAATATTAAGAGAATAACCCTTACAAATTTAACATGTTCAAGTCATAGAATTTAATGCTGGGAGGAAGCAGGGAAGTCTTTCATTTCTAAGAACAGGACTCCGCGGCCCAGGGCACTCAATGAAACTGCTGTCTTCGAGGCCCATGTTTCTGAGCCCAGACTACGGCCTAGGGGAGATACCCAGGCATATGACTTTTCTTTCTTTCTTTCATTGTCTGTAAATCCTCTCAGGAGATTCTGATGCCCACTCCCAGTTGAGAACCACTGTACCACCACGTAGATGGCCTTTAGCTCATATGTATGTGAAACAGTCTTAATTATAATCTTCTCAAGTAGCAGGCCTATCTCGACAGCTATAAGGCCTTACTCTGTCTGTGGAAAGATGTTAAGGGTCTTTTCTAGTCAACCACATATTCCATTCAATAACACCTCTTAGAAGAGACCAAGACTTTATTTTGATTCTTTTCATATTTAAATATGGACATACCTTTTAAAAATGCTTTTACTGTGAATTCGTCCTCCCAGTTGCTTATCAATAGCATCTGTTCCATCAGTTTTTGTGGAATATACACCAATAATTCTACTCTCACAGCTTGCACCAGATGTGTTAAGATAGTGCAGAACCCAAACTGTTGGTTTATTGCAAACTAAACCATATGAATCACAGAAGTCTGTTAAAGCCTGGAGCAAAAAAATATATAAAATTTGAATTTACTTCTGGTGTAAAGCAAACAAGAATTTGCTCTATTACTTTCACGTAACGCTGAAATTTCAGTTGGTCATAAGAGAAAGAAGAAGATTATAAATTTCAGCCCAGTCTTCGTGCCTTTAAAAACCACATGCGCATTTGTGAATTTGGCGGTGGGGGGGAGCAAACCACAAAAAGCACCACCCAAAACCCAGCACCTTTTCAGCGAGAGGATCTTTTTCCATGTGGAAATTCTATTTTATTTCTTCCTCCTTTAGCGTCACTACCAACATCACTTTTAATTTTAAAATGTTCATATAATAACTAAAAGTCAGACCTTTTTCTTTTCCCTTTATTTCCTCCTAAATTTCCCATTTGATTCAATCTTCCTTTCACCTTCTACTGACTAGCCCCATGGTTGACGCTTATTTTTAACTTCAACTCTAATCATGGGTTAACCAGATTAACTTGTTCTTTTACACTGAAAGATATGAATATATGAACTCAATACATACTGTCTGACTCATACGGCATTTATCTACCTAGTCATTCATTCATTTGAATATTAAGTACCAACTAAACGCTGAGCACTGTCTGAGGTCCTGGAGCTACAATGCTGAGGAGCAAAAAACAGGCACCCAGCCCTCCTGGAGTTTATAGCTAATGCAGAAGACAGACGTCAAATACGCCATCAGCACACCGTGTAAAAAGTGTTGCCAGTGGACCTACAGGGTACAAAGGGGCACAAGCAGGAGGGCCTCGCCCAGGGGGCAGCAAGGGCCTTCCCTGGGAGGAATGGTGTTGAGCGCCCTGAGGACAGGCACTTTTGTCTATTTTGTTTTGTCTCCCAAGTGCCTGAAATAGTGCCCGACACAAAGGAGATGCTTAAGATTTATTGATTCAGTGAAGGAAAATAGGACCCTAACATGTCTTGCACTTTCATTTAACATTACTATCTAACTCCAGTATTGGTTTTTAACTTTACTTGCCCATTTGTAGAATTCCCAACTATATTATAAACTGTTCAAGGGCTAGAGCTGTATGTTGTATTTCCTTGTGTCCCACACAGTCCCTAGAACAGTGCTCCATATGCCAAAAGCATTTGAAATAAACATGTGTTGGCTGACAGAATGAATGTATGCTTGCTGTAACAAACCAGGAATAAAAGACTACAGAGTTGGGACTTGAGAAGATGAATGTTAACCCACCTCAATCTTCCAGATATGCTTTTTTAGCCCCAGTCTGCAGATGGGGTGAATAGCACCAAAAGACTGACAACTCAAATTATAAATAGCTTCAGTAGCAGAACCCATACAACCATGCAAATTCCTGACGAGATGTGGAACCAAATCAACTTTCTCCTCATGCTGCTCTCCTAATAACCATACTGTCAGCTTGCTCTCCTGAACTCTGACATCCAAACCAAAAATTCAAACCAATTTAGGTCAGTTTCTACTACTAACAATTATCTAGGAAAAATATTTTGCTTGGATGCCCCAATATGCTAATTAATAGCAAATGTAATACTTATCAATAAGACAGAAACAAATAATGAAGTTTTTCAAGTCATGTAAAGATATTTAAAATGTGACAAAATAGAAGCATCTTAAAGAAAGATTTATTGATCTCAAAGTGAATTCATCAAACTGATGTTTTAACTTAGTAACAAACTGTTACATTCTCTAAATCAGGTAAGAGATTTTATACAATCTTTTACTTATCATGACCATTCTTTTAAAAAATTATTTCAGTAAATAAAATAATACCAGTATACCCTCACATACTACAGTATTGCTCTTAATTTAAAAAGAACTTCAAGAGCAGAGTAGTTCTGCAAAAATACCCATCAAAAAGTGTTAAACCTTCAGTGAGGAATAAAAACTCCATAAACCTTTGAGTGGTGATGTAATGAGCTTTCCTAGAATAGAATACTGGCCTTAAAAAATGAGTAGTAGTAATTAAGAAACATGTCTTCAAAAATTATCAAAAGTAAAACTGTCTCATGTCTGACTTATGTGGCAACATAAACTATGTAAAATAACACATGTTGCTTTGTGCATAATAAATGCATATACATATGTACACTTATATATTTTTTAAAACTTAGGAAAATGCCAAGACCTTTTTAAGTTCTATATTTGACCTTAAAGAATATGTCTCCATTTCATTGGCCAAGTGGTCAGACAGGCTGTACGGATAAGGGATGCCAAAGTAATCAGCCTCTTCCTGCAGAGCAACGCGGGTTTGCTCATCTGTGGGAATGTGAACTTCTCCATGAAGATAATCCAAAAGGTATTTAAATAGATGTCCATCTCGGTCAATAACACAAGCCCCTAGAAAACATTCAGTTCAAAAATGATTACATAGATGCATACGACCACGATAAAGTTTCAACGTGTCCAACTAAAATCACACTGAAGACCTCTACAATTAGAAATGTTTCTTTCTCACAAGAAAGTTAATACCTAGTGTTCAAATAGGTTTAGTCAAATTTGGTAATCCTCTGTATTCTCACCTACCACACAGGAAAAGGTATTCTGAGCTCCACTTGGAATTTTGGATGCAATGACCATATTTGCACTATGGTCACTGCAAAAGCCATGGAGACCTCAGCCTGCTGGTAGAAACAAGCTTACCCCTAACCCCAGCCCAGCTGGGCCAGGAAAGGTGTACAGAGCCCCTCCCCAAGGGGGCATGTGGGGTGCTCGTTACTATGTCCAGTGTTGGTATGTCAGGGACGCTACGAGTCAGCTTCAGGCTTCTTAGCTCCAGGCATGCCAGATACTTGGACTTATTAGGTTAGTCCCTTTGTACTATATGAAACTAAACTTTAAAAAGTGTTATGTTGGTACTACTTTATGATAAAAGCCTTTTCTTAGACAATTTAGCAGAATCAAAAAAAAGCTACTTCTGTGTGAGTTTACTCAATAATTCCTTTTCTCCCTTGATTAGCTGAGAAAAGAAGGGATTAAGACAGTAAAACTTGGGGGTACAGAACAAAACTCACTCCCCGCTTACCAGTCTTTCACCAGCAACCTTTCCACCCAAGTGGACCCCAGCCCTGGGCACCAGCCATCAGCGAGTTTTCTGTTCTTTCTGCTGCCATGCAAGTGGCAAAGAAACCTCTCAAGACCCAGGGTTTGCTAACAGCCCCTCAGGCTCAAGATTCCTCAATCTTGCCCCTCTAACAGAGAAGCAAGAGGGGTTCTACGAGCCCCAGAGCCCCCAAGATGTGCACAAAGACTTACTTGCCTTGCTGAAGATTCTTTACTACCAGTGGTAGGTTCAGTGAAGCCCAGAGCACTAGAAGCAGAGAGAGCAGCCCCAGAACCCTAACTTTGCGTTTTACAGTTTCTTCTGAAACACCGATTTTCAGCCCTCTACCCTGAGTGACTGACGGTAACCGACATTACTGCCCTGACATTTTCTCGGGCGTACACGTGAGCCCACACAAGTCTACACAGCCAGCCCAGGTGGTGAGTTTAATGCCAATTCTACTCTGACAGTGACTGCCCTGTCAGCTACGAGGGCAGCTTTTTAACTTGAAGAACACAGAGAGAAGCTAACAAATTTAATCAGTCTCAATACCTTTACTCATGGAGTTGCATGAATATTACAACTTTCAAAATATAATTAATCCCCATAATTAGGTCACGGTTGGCCTTGATGAACATTTGCTTTTTGTCAACTTTTAGTGACAAAAACTTTTAGTGACTGCATCACAGAGTCTAGAAACTGGTATTTAATTTCTCCATGTACTTAATGAGTCTCTGTACAGTCCTAAGGATCTCAGTAATTAATACACTAATCTAACACATTCCATTGTAATTAGGAAAATCAAGGAATTTAAACTAGACCCCTATTTTAATAATATTCATGAGCATGCTTACAGCCTTTAGATATTTACCTGATTCATCGGTTTTTAGAGGAAAACGACCACTGAACATGGACGCCAGCATCGAGTCCTTAAAGCGGCACAAGGACTCACGCCTGGCTGTATAAATAGAGCCCCCCACGTTCAGTCGAAGAATATCGAACACCTCTTCTTCTGCCTTGTGACCTTCCATCACTCCCACCAACACCTGAATTTCTGTCTTGAAAGACTTTCAGAAACTGCAAAACAAGGGCCGTCCCGGTCCCCCTCTGTAAAAACAAAGGATAATCACCACCGACATTTCCAATAGTACACTAAATAGAAAATAAAATAAATACACTTTAATGTGACTTAAATCGCTTCCTCAGCACTGGCAATATTGAACTGAAGGATTTTATATAATACGAAAGAAGTTTGAGATATGCTGAGAAGCTGGAAAACTTTGGCTCAGAGGATTTGTAAATGATGATAAACTACTACCAACCAAATCATAGCTGCTGAAATGACTGTTTAATGAATTTCACAAGATAATGCAAAGGTAAGGTGTGCTTACGATCTTTGATATTCACAGATCTTTTTAAACTATAGTAAGTCTGAGGGAGCTGTCTAGTCTGCAGAGGGCATCGGCATGTAGCATGGAATCGGGCTCCCAGCCTCCAGCCCTTACTAGCTCTGGGACCCTGGGCAAATACATATCTTCCTCGGTTTCCTCATCTCTAAAATGATGGAGGGGGGACTGGTGCCTGCCTCAAAGGACTATCAGAGGAATAACTGATAGAATATATAAAAAGCATATGGAACAGTGTCTAGCTCAGAGTAAGTACTTGATGAATAATATCTATAATGATATAAACTTTATCATAAGGTATATACTGAGGGACTTGATACTGGCTCTGGAGATCCAACAAAATATAAGAGCAGAAATTATTAACGACAGTAATCGTAATACTTAGGTAACTAAAGAATAAATAAATTATCGACTGAGAATAGAATTCTATGTATACCAGTAGCCAGACTGGTCCAGAAGAACAACAAATACCACCTCTAAAGCATCTGGCTTCTTCACTCTAAAATGGCTGAAGCTTTAGGGAAGTTTTAAGGATCTGATTTCTTAATCCATTCTGGAGATGGATGAACCACAGGTGACTGTGGTGCTTCTACGGAACCTAAAACAATACTGTGATAAAAAAGGTATTCCCAATGTATCCGCACATTTCACAGCAAGTGTAAAACGGCTCTCAAAATGCTCAACTACATCCACGGCAATTCACGTTCACTTATGCAGTCAACTAAGATTCTTTCATGGATGCTCCAGTTTAGCCAGTCTCCAGTGAAATGGGGGAAGGAGACCATTAGAGTCTGAGTTGAGAGCCATGTGTGTCAAACACCGTCATTAGACAATCTATTATGGACCAACGGTGCGGCCTTCAAACACCACTCATGGATGTGACTTCTTGCACTGCCTAGAAGTCCCAGGAGCAGCCCCAACGACCACGTGAGAGAAGCACCTCTGAGGCACCGAATGGAGCCGGTTCAGCTGCCCCAGTTACCAGCGCCCTGGAATCCTATCTATTCTTCAGAGCTGCAGGCAAACCTCACTACTGTCATGACCTTCCCGAGCACCGCCAGTTCGAATACTTGCACAGCTCTCCTAACACACTTTTGTACCTCTGCCGCATTTCATCCCACGCGTTTAATCCCTAGTTTAGGGAATTATAAACCCCAGGAAGGCAGGGCCTGTATCACGGTCAATAATTCCCACTTCCTCAATGCTTACTACGTGCCAGCCACTGTAGGAGACACTTGATAGACATTACCTAATTGACACAAAAGCCTCATCGGAAGGGAATTACTGTCCGTGGTGACAGATGAGGACACTGAGGAAAGAAACAGTGATGTGTGCAGGGCCCACACTAGGCTACCGCGATCCCGATCGGCAGGACCCACTCCAAGGTCTTCCCGCCGCACGGCCCCCGCACGGTCTCACCCTGAGCTTCCTGACCCCGGCATCTGTCCCCCGGGAGATTCCTGTTGGTAGCGACAGGGACACAGCAGCACCCTGAGCGCTGGGACTTAAGAGGTACCCCGCCTCAGCCTCTCCTGAGGCAGAGGACCATCACCACTCAAGGCCGGTCACGGCGCCCCATCCTCAGATGCACCCACTCGGGCTCCCTGCGGGGTCGGACGCGCCCTGCCCTCTGGGGGAGTGTCCCCAAGTGCGGTGCTGTGGCCACCTGCATCAAACCCTCAGGGAGCTGGCTGAAAAGGCAGACTCCGGGCCACGGCACCGGGTCCGGGGCAGGAAGCCTGAGGAGCGGTCGGAGTCCGCCCGCGGGCCGCGCTCTGGAAACCGCTCGAGAGACTCGCATTCCTCCCACGACCGGGGACGAAGGCGAGGGGCGGGGACACCAGAAAGCCCCGCCGGGGTCTCCCCGCGGCCTGGGGACCCCGAACTGGCCCGCAGCCCGAGCCTGCAGCCCGGGGCGCCCGTGTTACCGGCGCGGCCCGGGCCCTTCCTCGGGGTGCCTCGCCGCCTCCCGGGCCCGCGGCCCACCCGGCGCCCCACTCCTCCGCACGGGCGGGGCCGGCTCCGCGGCCTCCCCGACTGACCTGCGGCCCGCCCGGCCCTCGGCACGGCCGCCGGACGCCGCCGGGCCCGACCCGGAAGTGAGCGCCTCCCCGGCCCCTCAGCCCCTCGGCAGCTCTCGGCAACTCTCGGCAAGTCGGGGCAGCGCAGCCCCAGTGGCGCCCCCGTGCGGCCCGGCCCGCCGGCCAGCCGCCAGAGCGAGGGAGGCCCCGCCCCCCCGCCCCGGGCACGCCCCGCTCCGCCCAGGACACGCCCCCGGACAGGCCCCGCCCCGCCGGCCGCCGCCGCCTGCCCGGGGAGGACAGCCCGAGCTGGGGGGCTTTGTATCCTGCAGGAAAAGGAAAGGCCTGGCAGAGAGACGTGGGCTGGACCCCCGAGGAACGGTCTTGTCCGTTCACAGGCCGCTTTTACACAAGAAGAAAAGAAACAGATTGTCCAGAGTCAGTTAATAAGTGACAAGAGTTAGCATGAGTTAGGTCTTCTCGCCCCCAGGTGAGGGCCCTTCCCTCCAAACTGGCCTGCTCAATGCACTGGGATAACTTCATTCGGGTAGTGTTTATGGTTGACAAAGCTGTTCCACACAGAGCATTCTTGTTTAATTTAGTCTGTGTGACGACCCTGTATTTTTATTCTCATTACAGCAAGGAAAATTGAGGCAGAAGCAAACATTTATTGAACACTTCTGTACGCCTAACATTCTGCTAAGTCCTTTGAACGGGCTATTTAAATTCCCCCTAATAATAACCCCAAAAGAGTTCTTTGGGTTTCCAGCTCCACCCTACCTTGTGCAAAGACTTTGCTAGGTATTTCACGATGACTAAAACACAGTCCTGTTTTCGGGGTACTTTCCCAGAATCGGTAATAATTGGTTCCCAATTCCTCTGACTGAGTCTTAGAAGGGAATAAGCTAATGAGAGGTAAGCCTTCCTACCCCCTCATATATTCAAAGTCCCGGGAGAGAGGGAAGATTGGTTCAACCTGTAGTTACTGAGCACTAGCTGTGGACCAGGCACTAGAAGTGAAGACTGAACAAGGTCATCGATGTCCCTCATCCATGGCACTTACATTCTAGTGCAACAGTCAGAAAACTTTTTCTGTAAATATTAGAGGTTTTGTGGGCCATACACAACTGCTCAACTCTGCTGTTGTAGTGTTAAAGCAGCCGTAGATAATATGTAAACAAATGAGTGACTATATCCCAACTTTATTATATATATTATTATTCCATATTATTCCAACACTGAAATTTGAATTTTACATAATTTTCATGTGTTGTGAAATATTCTTTTCAAAAATTTTTTTCAAACACTTAAATACGTAAAAACCATTCTTAGATGGTGGGCCATACAAAACAATTGGTGGGCCATGGGCCATAATTTGCCTACTCTGTTCAAGTGAGAGAAGCAGATGGTAAGCAAAAGACTTAGCAGAGAATGATAACTACCTGGGAGGAAATAGTCGGGATAACGTAGGGTGGAGATGATGGCTTCGGTGAAGAAGGCCTCACTGGTGAGGGGACACTACGTTGAGCGCTATGGATGAGAATGAGCCCACCCTCTGAAGAGATGGCGAGGAGTATTTTAGGAAGAAGGGAGACCAAGCCGAAAGGCCCTGAGGCGGGAAAGGGCTGAACAATTTGTAGGAAGAGAAAGGACACAGGTGTGCCTGCACCTGGTGAGCCTGGGGACAGAGGGAAGGTGATATAAGATGAAGTTGAAAAGAGAGGCAGCAGCTAGCTTTTAAAGCATCTTGCAGCCACAATAGGAGTTTAAATTTTACTCTAAGCACAATGGGAAGCCATTGAAAGGTTTTAAGCTGGGAGGTAGCATGATTAATTTACTATTAAAAAATCACTCTGGCTACTGTGATGAGAATGGACTGGAGGACATAAAATGAAAGTACCAGGCTGTTGCAGTGATCCAGGGGACAAATGGCATAGCTTCTACTTGAGGTGATGGCAATAGAGAGAAGTGGGTGGATGCAAGAAATATTTAGGAAATAGAAATGACAGAAAATTTGCTCACAGATCAACTAAGATGTATTAGTTCAGGCTCTCTGAAAAGCAACAGTAAGATCAGATTAGACATGCACAAGATTTATTGGGGGAGATACACATGTGAGGAAAAAACAGGGTGAGATCTGGAGGGGACTGGGAGAGCTTCTAGACCGGCTGCAGATTCAGCTCCCGTGGAGGACAGGAAAGGAAAAGTTGTAGAAATGAGACAGTTCTAAGGAAGTTTCAGGAAAGCCAATGGAAAGTTTTCAGGCCGATGTCTCCCAGAAGAGGAGTCCTGTGTCTCCCAGGAATGGGCCTACCTTAGTATCCCTGCCACGCTCAGTAACTGATGGGGAGCCATCGGTGGGAAGTGCAGGCCAGACCCTGGTGATAGACTTCAGAGCACAGCAGCTGGGGCCGTCAGTCAGTAATGCTCTCTGAAAGCAGAGATCTGAGAGGTGCACTTTCATGGCTGCCACATATTGGAAATAAGGGAAAGAGAAAAACGCAGGATTACCTCTAAATTGTTGGCTTGAATAACTGGATAATGGTGCCATTTACTGAAATGGTGAATTATGGGAGAGATCAGGTGCTATATTTGGTCTATTAAGATTGAGATGTTTAACAGCCATCCAAATATAGAGATCAAATAACAATTGAATGAATCTAGAGCATAGGAGTGAAATACTCTGCTGAAGGTGTGAATTTGGAAGGTATCAGCATTGAAAGCCATGGGACTGGATGAAATCACTTATGCAAAAGGCAGGTAAATAAGAAGAAATAGGATGGAGTACTGACTCCAATACTTAGAGTTCAGGCTTCAAAGGAAGAGTCAGAGGGGAGGAGAATATGGAGCTACAAAAACCAAGAGAGGAAAGTGTCATTTATGTCAAACACCGCCAAGAGATCAAGAGTCTACTATATTTGGTAATATAGGAGTTCTTTGTGACCTTGACAAGAGCAGAATCAATGCTATGATGAGGATGCAAGCCCAGAAGAAAATGGGTTGAAGAGTGAATGTGAGATGGCAGACTGGATATAACTCTGTAGAGAAGACATTGCAAAGAGAAGGAGAGAAGCAGGGCTGTAGTTGAGATGGGATACGGGGTCAAGGAAAGGAGTTTTAGGATGCGAGTCACTAGAGCAGGTTATGCTGATAGAAATCATTTAATAGATAGGAAGAGACAGGTGATGCAGGAGACAGAGGGGACAAGTGAAGGAATGAAATACTTGAGAAGTCAAAAGGGTGCTGGAGCCAGAGCCCGAGGGGGTCAATTTCTGTTTGACAAGAGCAAGGGGAAGAGGTAAAACAGAGAAGAGAGATTTAAGTTCAGTTAAATTGGTAGATTTCACAGTGGGAAAATAAGGACATTCTGATTTAATGGCTTCTACTTTCTCCATTAAGTCTAAAGCAAGGCCAGAGGCTGAGAGTCATGAAGGGTAGAAGAGGTTTGAGGAAGGAGGATAATGTATGAATTATTTATCTTGAGAAAATTGAAAAAGCAAACTTTCTCTAGAAACCTGGTAGGGTTGCCAGGAAGGAATGATAGCCTATTTGAAGATTATAACCATTGTAACATAGATGACAAACTAGTCATCCCAGTTATGTGACTTTCAGCCAGCAACATTCAACAGCTTCAGTGTAGGTGCTGAGAAAGTGGAGAATTGGGCTCAGCTGGGCTGAGATTTAGCCAAATAATATAACGCAAGGAGGGAAGAGTGAGGCAGTTGAGGACGTTTGTAAGTGATTGATTCCCATGATGGACCACGGACTCTAAACTGGGTAAGAAGGGAAATAACTATATGAAGGTGGTGATGGATATCAAAAACATAGTGAGGTTAACAGATTTGAGTTCTCAGTGTAGTTGAAGAATTACTTAAACAGGAGTACCAGAGTAAGTGAGCTGGAAGGATTGGAGGCAGTAGTCAGAGAACATCATGCTTGAATCCAAGATTTCAGTGACCGTAATGGCAAGGTTCTGGTCTGAGCTGAGGTGGAAGAAAGGTTGATGGAGGTAAGAAGTTTAAGGAATAATTATTATTAGATGAGTTTCTCTATAAATAGCAATGTCAACAAGAGTGGAGTAGATGTAGAGAGGAAGATGATGGAACAGAAGCTAATGTCATCAAAAATGGGTGATCAGAAGAGCCTCAGAAGACTACATTGAGGAGAAAAAGAAAGCTACTATATCCAGATGGCATATAATTCAGATTAGTTAGAGTTTAGAAAAAGGAAGGAGGAAAAATTGTTTGTTAGCAATAAGGGGAGAAAAGAAGACCCCAATCCCACCTCCTGGCCCTGACATATGTGGGGAGTGGAAGGAAAAGCAGTCACTACTGAGAGGGCTACAGAGGAAGCAGGTCCTCTAGGAAGAGACAAGTTTCAGTAAAAAACAAAAAAACATAGGCACATTAAAGAAGGGAATTTTAAAAGGCTCAGTGGAAATGTTTCAGAGGAACGGGAAGGGGGAGTATTGGCTCAGAGTAGTGGACATACTAGCAGTATGGGAATGGGAGCCCACTTGACAGGGGAAAACTTAAGGGGTTGGAACTGACAAGGTGATTTAAGGTAAACAGGAATCTGAGCCATGATGAGAACAGTCCCAATGGCATGTTAGTGAAAAGTTCAAGCCAAAACCCAGATATTTAGCTCAATAGCATTGGGGTGACCCCACCCTCTGGCTGCTCCCAATTGTATGGTAGTAGAAGGGCAGGTCTTATGAGGAGCCCAAGCATCAGGAAAGCCCTTGGATGATTATTCTCTTCCTACCCATGCTCCCGGAAGTGAAGGATAATCCTAGCTCTGAGGTATAGGAGCTTGAGGGGAAGGGAGAGAGGAAGCACCATATAAATCAGAGTCTGAGTCACAGACCTGATCAGGTTCAGCTGACTCACGTCTGTCCTTTGGGGAAAGATTCTCAAATCATAAACAACCCCCTCCCTCCAACCCAGGACAAGGTATAAGAAGGAGAAGAGGGGTCTGGTTACTCCTTTATTCACAAAACCTAGATGAATTACAACATTTTTCTTTTTGAAATGCCTAGTGCAGAGTGCGCACTTCCGTCAAAATAACAGTAGGGGTAGAATTTCTGAGTAGCCAAGATGATATTAGCCACAGCTGTATAAATCTAAATCTCCCAACTCATTCTCCAAAACACCAAATACAGAACAATAAAAAGAACAAAGAAAACTACATGAACCCCATGCCCTCTGCATAACTAAAAGAGAATGCCAAACTTCAAATTATCTGTGAATAGAAAAATAAACACCAAATCTCAGGAAACTATGTCCCATGCTTCTGCCACAAACTTGCACGGAGATAAAGAATGGTCTGGAGAAAATGCATGGAAGAGAGGAGAGCTGTTGGCAAGACTATGATTGATCTAAGATAACCACAAAAAAGAGAAAGTCCACTTTTGTGCTAAAATATTGGTGAAGAATCCTGGTAGATAAGAACACTTACTATATATTAAAACAAATTTTAAATGCACGTGATTCAAGGGGATAGTGTGTGAAAACCATTGCTTCTGGAGGTATAGAAGGTAAAAAAATAGAGAGGCACTCTTTGGAGCTTGGTGAAGAGAAAAAGAAACAAAAGGACATTTTAGGGTGAAGTAAGGAAAAAGAGAGCCAAAGCTGTGAAAATCTGCAATCTTTAGCCCATATTACTCACACACACACAAGATCCGTCCATTAAAAAATTGTATGTCTCTGCAGAAGAGTGAACTTGAAATTTTGTAAACCATCCGAAATCTTTGAAATGCGCAGATGAAAACAGAGTAAATATAAACAAAACTGTTATAAGAAACAGAAAACAAGACCGCTTCAGCTGATAAAAAGTACCAATCCCAACTGGTAAAAAAAAAAAAAGGCACAAAGAAGAAGAAAACTACAACATAAACTCCAAAGTCAACTAAATATTCACAAAGAAGCACTTGGGGATATGAAAAACCACCTTCAACCAGAAATTCAAAAACTAAAAGATAGAAATGGAAAAAAAAAAACCCCAGGAAGAAATGAAAAGAAAATGAATTGAATCTAGGAAAGTAATAGGAGAAAAAGACAAAAATTATCACAGAAATGAAGAATAAAATGTAAAGGTTCTGATTTATTGAAAATAAAATCAAGTGAAAATTTAATAAGGGGCTTTGGAAAAGGGCAGGAAAATAAACAAGATAATGAAAATAAGATACAAAATTAAAAGTAGTTAGGGTCAACAAAAAGTGGCTGAAATGAAAGATAAAGAAGAAACAACATATAAACAATGATAGTCCATAAAGAAGATAAACAAAACAACAGAACAGAACTAATATTTAAAACTATGATCCAAATATTTTCAGAATATGAAAGAAGATATAAATCCAAATACTGAAAGGATTCATCAATTACATAACGAAATTAAACCAGAATTATCAACTCCAAGACATATGCAGGTAAAACTATTGGACTTCTTTATCCTCAAAGTTAAGAAAAAATACCCAAGCATCCAAGCTAGAAATGATCAAGAAATTACAAGGATGAAAGAATTAACCTAGCACCAGCCTGCTTAAAACTACATACAAGAAAGGCAACAATGGAATAGCATTTTTTAAAAACTCGAGAAAAAGTGTGAATTGATGATATTCAGTCAATCTGTCTTTCAAGTATCATGGCAAGAGAAAATGAGTTTTAAACATGAAAAATTCAGGGAATTTTGTATACATGAGCACTTCTTGAAGAATCTTTGGAAAGATGATTTCCATTCAGTCAAGTGGCAAAACTTCATCAAAAGGACTGATAGTGATCATTTATTATATTTAATAAATATAATACTTTATATTTATTATAAACTATAAAACTAAAACTAAACAGAGATGTGAACAAAGCTCAAACAATGATGTTATATGTAATGTGTATTAGGTTCTAATAAAGTAGAAATAATGCAGGTAAAAATGGGAGAAGGGAAAGAGAAAGAGGAAGGCAGAATACATCCATTGATTGTGACACAGGCAATAGATGGGGGTAAAGGATAATATTAAAACTGACAAATCAGATAATAAATGATTAAGTAAGGAAGAGAGAACTAAAGGCTTTACAAAAAGTACAAATACAAAGATAACCACTAGAATAACACTACAAACTTTCCTAAATACAAAAATAAGTTTTAAAAATTAAAAGAGCAAAGAAAATGCACCATATACAAAAAGAAACATAGGGATTATAATAATATTAATGTCATTACTATTAAATAAAATAATTTTAAAATAAAATACTGTGACCATGGATCTAAACATATGTCATATCAATAAATATGAATAGGTTTAATTTATATGTTAGAAGAAAAAGATTTTCAATTTGACTCACAAAGAAAGCTGCTGAAAATAAGAGACATGCCTAAATCAAAGTGATTCAGAAAGTCAAAAACTAAAGGAATGGGCAACATTGTACCAGGCAGCTGGAAATGATGAGAAAGCAGAGGTTGTGATCCTGACTGTCAAAGTAGCATTTAAACCAAAATGCATTAAATGAGACAAAGAAGGACATGTTTTAATGCCACTATTCACAATGAATTATATTTTAACAGTTGAATGAATGAATTATTGTATTATATTATAACAGTTACGAATCTATTTACCAAACAACTCAGCAACACAGTTATAAAGCAAAAATCATAGAACATGCAAAGAAACATTGACAGAAATACACTAGTAGTAAGAAACTTCAATATGCCACTTTCAGGACAAACAGACCAAGTAAACGAAAAATAAGGAAAACAAATATAGACGTAAACAGCATAATCAATAAGTAGATCTTATGGACATATTTACTTTATATCCTTAAATATTACTATTGTAATAGTAACAAAGAAAATAAAATGTTTCAGCATGAAATTATCAAGAAATGCGCAAACTTATGTGAGAAAACTTTAAAGTACTGCTGAAAGATACAAAAATGGACTTGAACAAATGGGAGGGCATTCCATAATGTTATAAAGATACATTTTCTCTTAGTTAATTTATATATTTAACAAATACTAATAAAAATACCAAGATGTTTATGGAACCGGACAAGTTGATATTAAAATTCATATGGAAAAATAAGCATGCAAACATAGCCAGGAAAACACTGAAAAAGAAAAGTTTATGAAAAGCGACTAGCCCTATCAGTCGTTAAAATATGCTATAGATCTGGTTTGTTTATCTACTCATGGCACTGGTGCATGAATAGATAAATAGACCAGTGGGATAAAATAGAAAGTCCCAGAAATAGATGCAAACACATATGGAAATTTAGTATGCAATAAATATGATATCTAAAATCACTTGGGAAAAGATAGACATTTTAGTAAATATTGGTGGGACAACTGGTTTGCTATTTGAAGAAAGATAAAATTAGAATCACATCACAGACTATAATCAAGAATAAACTCCAAATGGACCAGGGATATAAACGTCAAAGATGAAACCATGTAAGTACTGGAAGAAACCATGTATGATTTTCTCTATAACCTGGATGTAGGAAAAGGCTTTCTAACTATGACTCAAAATTCAGATGCAATAAAAAATAAAACTGACAAATTTGACTATGTTTTAAAAAACTTTTGAACAATAAAAAATAAACAAATAGGGCTCAGCCAGCCCGGTGGTGTAGTGGTTAAGTTCGTGCACTCTGCTTTGGCAGCCTGGGGTTCGCCAGTTCGGATCCTGGGCACGTACCTACACATGGCTCTTCAAGCCATACTGTGGTGGCATCCCACATACAAAATAGAGGAAGATTGGCACAGATGTTAGCTCAGCGACAGTCTTCCTCAAGCAAAAAGAGGGTGATTGGCAACAGAGGTTAGCTCAGTGACAATCTTCCTCACAAAAAAAACCCCAAACAAATACAAGAGACAAATTACTAATTAGGAGACAATTTACACACACACACAAACATATAAATACACATATTTCTCAAAAATATGAAAAGATATTCAAACCCACTTATTTTAAGTGAAATGCAAACTAATCTACCCTGATGATACACCTCCAACAGGATGAAACTCCTATGCACAAAGTTAGTCATTATAGTATCATTTGTAATTGCAAAATATCAAAAAAAAAAAAACCCTCTAAATTCCTATATACAGGAAGGTGTGTGAATAAACTGTGGTACATCCATGCAATGGAGTACTATGAAGCTGTGAAAAAGAATGAGTCATTTTCTATGAACTAACATAGCGTGATTTCCAGGATTATTTTTTTAAGAGAAAAATGACAAAATGCAAGAGTTTTTATAGTATGCCACTTTAAGAATGGAAAATGAGAAAATATACATGTATCTAATCATTTGTGTAATTAGAAACATAAACAAGAAACTATTAAGATTAGTTACCTATAGCAGTTAAGTGGGAATTGGATGGTATAGGTGGCTGAATAATGGCCACCAAAAATATCTAGGTCTTAATCTCTGGAACTTGTGAATGTTACCTTATATAGAAGGAGGATCTTTGTAGATGTCATTAAATTAAGTATCTTGAGATAGAGAGATTACCTAGGATTATCAGAGTGGGTCCTAAATGTAATGACAAGTATGCGTATAAGAGGCAGGCAGAGGGACTTTGACTACAGGCAGAAGAGAAGGCCATGTGATGGAAACAGAGGGAAGCAGAATCAGAAGATACTACGCAGCTGGTTTTGAAAATGGAGGAAGGGGCCATGAGTCCAGGGATGTAAGGAATGCAGCCCCAATGCTGGAAAAGGCAAGGAAACAGACTCTCCCCTGCAGCCTCCAGAGGGAGCATGGCCCTGCTGACACCTCGATTTTATAAGACTCATTTCCGACTTCTGGCCTCTAGAACTATCAGAGAATAAATTTCTATAGTTTTAAACTACTAAGTTTGTGGTAATTTGTTACAGCAGCAATAGGAAACTAACGCAGGTAGTAAGGAATTAGGAGTGAGAAAGGGATAGAAGAAAGGAAGAGAGGAGTGACACTTTTGAATACACCTCTTTATAAAATTCTGACTTTTGAAATTAATGTTTCACATACTAAAATACATATATGAGTATAAACATACATACATATAAAGATAGGGAAAAATTCAAGAATTATATACAAGGAGATATAAGTAAACCTAACCATAATTCAAGTGACTAACATAGTCACACTGAAGAGAGAGGAGAAAATCAATGAATCGGAGTAACTTTAAATGACAGTATTTAGCTACTTACCCTTAAGCTAAAGATTTTAAGAAAGAACAGCAAACAAATATTCAACTTTAGTTAGTTTTCATAGAGTGGATTAGCAATTCTTCAGTTACTTCCTATGTATGCTAGGACTGAGCAGAAAGTAAATATATTGTAGATAATAGGAACCAGATTTCTGGTTGTTGGAGAAGTAGTTACATTGAAAAGGAAAACGCCGGAATGAACCCTGTGGTTTTCGTTTGGAATTGGAAGTGTCAGTGTGAATGCATGAGTTTTAAGATAGACAGATGATGGACAGATTAGATAGATAGAGGGATAGACAGACAGATACATACATACATAGATGATAGAAATATAGATGTTTGTATACATGCATGTGTGTATACATAAATGTACATAAATTTTCAAGTTCTGTGCCTTGAGAGAGCCTAGCATTAATGACACCCTAGTAGCAATGGGCACACTGAGTACGCAGATCTTGGTTTCTGAACCCGTTCTTCCCCATTCTCCAGTAAAAGGAACCAAGGCTTTTTGGTGAAATGGCTGATTGACTGACTCCAGGGCTGGGGCTGAGAAAGTACAAAATGAGCCAGAAATATCCTGCTGTTCCAGAAAGTAAGGAAGTGTTCAATCAATGATGAGGATTATCAAAAGGACACAGAATCATCTCAAAGGGACTATCACTGGCCAAATATGGGACAATTTGCTCTTCAAAATTATGAAGGTAAGAGATTATAATCTATTGAATAAAATAAGAATCTATGATTCCGTACTGAAATAGGTAGATAGATAGATAGGTAGGTAGATAGGTAGCTAGATAGATGGATAGATAGATGAAAAATAAAGGAAATAATAGCAAATCTACAGTGGAGAAACCTAGCAGACACCACCTTAACTAAGTGACCAGTAACAGTACAAACCACCATCATGTGCTCCTGATACGATGTACTAAGAAGAACTCAACATCACTTCCATAGCACTTTGGCCCAGAATGAACACTTGAATTTAATCCTGAGGAAACATCAGACAATCCCAAATAGAGGGGCATTGTGATTTAGTTTGCCTATACTCTTAAAAAAAGCCAAGGTCAGGAAAGACCATAAAAAAGACTTTCTGACTTTTCCAGTTTAAATGAGTCTGTAGAGTCTGAAATTGTCAAAATGAAAACATAAATAATTTATTTCAAAATAAAAAGTAAAAAAATGTAAATACAATTCTACGTGGAGGGCTAAGTAGAGTTTATATAGGGTGTCTGGAAATTGTTCTAGCAAGTCCAGAAGCCTTTCCGCACGCTTATATATATATTCTGCATAGCCCTGATTATGTCCCTTTTCTGCTCAAAAACTTACCTGTATCTTTATCGCCAAAAAACTTCGCACCCCTCCTTTTCTAACTAGTCCTCTACATTTACATTGCACCTGAACTGAACGACTCATTAGAAAATTTGTGCGTTTTTTCCCTTTTATTGCCTTTGTCCTGCCCTTCTCTCAAAATAAAATGTCTCTCTCCACACACTGCAGTCCTCATTTGGTGGAAACCTACTCATCCTTCAAGACCCCTGCATTAGTTTCCTGCAGCTACTGGAACAGAATCCCACAAACGGCGTGGCTTGAAACAATGGAAAGGTATTCTCTTACAATTCTTGTGGTCAGAAGTCCAAAATCGAGGTGCCAGCTTGGCTGCACTCCCTCTGCAGGCTCTGGGGGAATCCGTTCCTTGCCTCTTGCAGCTTCTGGTGATGGTTGGCATTTCTGAGCTTGTGAGTGCATCTCTCTCTTCTCCATCTTCATGGTGTCTTATCTTCCTGTGTGTCTGTACGTCAAATTTCCCTCTGCCTGTCTCTTAAAGGACACTCATGATGATACTTAGGGCTCGCATGGATAATCCAGGATAAACTCCTCATCTCAAAATCCTTAACTTAAATTTTCAAAGACATTTTTCCAAATAAGGTGATATCCACGCTTTTGTCACATAAAGTAATATTAGCAAGTTCCAGGGATTAGGAAGCAAATATGTCTTTAGGGGACATTTGTTCAGCCTACCACACGTTCACGTGAACTTCTCTATGTTGGCTTCCTGACTCTACAACCAAATAGGAATCACTCTTTCCTCTGCTACTGTTGTGGCAATGAATGTGGACTACCTTGTATCGTTATCAGTGTATATGTCAGATCTCTCAGTGTCTAAATTCTTTGACAGCATGAACTTTCCATTGTTGTAACCCCATAGGACCTAGCATCTATTAGCTGTTCATCTTTTTTCTAAATAATTTCTACCACTATATATAGTTCATTACTTATACATAAAAAATAGCATATATGATGTTAAGAAAACCACCTATGTCACCCATCTTAATAAAATTAACATGATGGAGAAGATACATGATATTTTGTGAATTTAAATTACTAGTTGTCCTTTTATTGAGAAAAGTACTTCATATTTGCTTTAAGGGTGAACATAGCAAAGTTTTCTCAACCAACTGTTATGATAAATATTTAAATACAGGTTCCTGTCATGGCTGAGAAAAAATTGATTTGATGAGGCTATTTGTTTGGGTTTATTTATATTCACTGTCTAAATTTTTATTTTGGGAAGAATCTGCAATCTAGTCTATTTATCTTTTCCTGCTCAGATTTTGCAGAGCTTAGTCAGCAGGCAACCCAGTTCGAAACCAGAGCTTTTCTTTCTTTCTATGACTTAGTGTATTTTAAGAGGCCCTAACTCTATGTAGGGGTTGATGTAAGAACAGCTGAGAGTTTTAGGTAAAAACTATTTCCCTTCATTCTGTTACAGAAACTGTTTACAGGAGATAAGGAAGTTTTGGTCCATATCTAAATAATGTCTCTGACCTCAGTTTTTACTGAATTAAATGAAAGCAGCAATTTTTAAATGTGGAGATAGCTCTTTTTTAAGGAAGCAAATGTTTTAAATAAAAAGATAATATTCCTACATTTATATGAATTCGAAAGCTTACAAAGCATTTTCGTTTCAAACTCATCTGGTCTTTCATATCTTCTTCCTGCCTCAGAAGAGGCCATCCTTCAGACCACAGCTTAGCCCTCCTTCCAGCCTCCTGATCCATGGAACTCTGCTCCACCGCTACCCACATCTTTCCTATGTCATCCACTCTCTCTCTGCCAGCTCCTTCCTCTAGCCTATAAAAAGAACACAAACCCTCCCTCCACCCTGGATTCCCCTGTAGCTATTGTCACTTCTCTTTTTATCCTCAAAGAATTATCTGCTCTCATCTCTGCACTCTCTCTGCCATGAAGTGAATGACTTCCAAACTGTTAACCCCCAAGGTTGTTCCCCCTCACATCTTCCTGCTGTGTAAGACAAAGCTGGGGGTTCCTCTTTGAAATGAGCTCCTCCCCTGGCCTCCCTGGGGCTCTGTCTCCTCCTACCTCTCACTGCCTCTCTTGCCGCCCTTTTCTCTCTTTCCTCCCTAATGGATGTTCACCAGGGTTCTACCTTCTACCTTCCTTGCACTTGTACACACTTCCCTCCATAACTTAGTCCACTCTAGCGATTTCTGTTACCCTTCATTGCTGAGTCCCAAATCCAGAATCTCTTTTGAGCTCCATGTTTGTATATCTGGGTGCCTGCTGGACTTCTCCACCTAGATATCCCAAAGGGACCTCAAACAGCAGATTCATTATTTTCCACAACTGCTGTTCCTTTGCTTTTGCAGTAAGTATCAAAAGGGAGAAGGGATATATGATGAGGAAGTGTGGGGACGAAGATATCTTGGAACCCTCTGCAGGAGCCAGAGGAAAGCCCACCTGGAGAGAACTGTGGAGACGTGGGCTGCAGGACCCTGCACTGCTGGCTGTCGCATGTAAATGTAAGTCCCTTAGTAAAGCTAGGGAGCGCAACAGCTGCCTCTTCAAGCGCTCCCCAAGCCCCCAGTCTGTATGGTTTGGATTTTGTGACTGGAAGCCTTGAGTAAAGAAATACTTGAACCTTTGTGGAATTTTCTGTGGAGGCACAGGGCAGAGGGTGGGAAGTAGACCCCACTCCAGTCTCTCAGTACAGTCTAGTCTGTGGACTGGTGTAGTGGAGGTGAAAGAGCTGCAAAGAGAGCTACTGCTGAACACACGCAGACCAAGGCCCCTGATTATTTTATCCCTCCGCAGGGAAGGCTCCCCTCACTCGTACATAGACCCAGGTCAGGGACAAGAAGGCTCGGTGCCCCGTTAAATAACTTGCTGCCCTTGCCTACCAGAGAATCAGTCTTGAATTGCCTCAAGCCTCTACCTATCCCAGTGTATGGGAATGAACTGTTTGCTTGGCTGTCTTCTCCCTCAAGGAAAGAGGATTTGCCTCCTCCATCTTTACCACTGGACCCTTTTGGGAAGGGACTCCCAAAAAACGTAAATTGAAGAAAAGGAAGAGACTGTTAGGCAGGCAATTCACATGATAGATGCCCTGCCTTGAAACTGAAGTGACACGTGACAAACCACTTCTTCCACTGTCTCAAAGAGGCCCCAGCCAGACCATCTGGGTTCAAATCCCAGCTGTACCACTCACAAAACTTTGCAGAAGTTACTTAAATTTTCTGTGCCTCAGTTTGCTCAACTATAAAAAGGAAATAACAGTATCTACCACATAGGATCATTAAAAGGCACATAAAGGGCTCGACACAGTGCCTAGGACGTGGAAAGCACTGGATAAATGTTGTCTGCTGCTGTTATAATTATTACCTGTCCCTCACTAGGCACGGCAAGAAGTCTTCTCATTAAAGAAAATAGAAATAGTGATTGTAGCAAAGGAGCCTAAAATACTGAAACAAACTTTTGTGATTCTTTTGTCTGCCTAGCTCAAAATGCCCTTCCTGGGCCTAGGTGGGAGGTAGAGATGGCCTCTCAGTAACAAGCTAAAAAAACCAGACACAGGCTGAATGTTCAGGACTCCCTTGCAGCCAGAGTTTGTAGCTATGATCCAGGCTTGACCAACCAGACACACCCAACCCAGGCCTAGCAACAGGAGCTAGTGAGGCCACGCAGCAGGGATGGGGGCACTGCGGCACAGTCATGCTCACTTTTTCCAGAGGCAAGCCGCAGTGGCAGTCCCAGCAGTAGTATTGATGTGGGTTCGGTGAGCCAAGGAGTCGAAAGAAAGATTTGTTGGACTGTCAAGTTCTGGTAGTCCTGCTCTTTTATTCCGAGAATAGCATGGGAACAGGACCCATGGGTGGTGAAGAGCTGCAATGGGTTGAGGGTAAAGCTAAATTTACAAGGTATAGGTATGTGAGCTATTTCTTTACTAGATACAGGAAAGATCATGTAAAAAAGTCGTTAAAATGGTATCAGTGCTGGTGGGGTCTGGTTGTTGAGTGGTCGTATAACTTTGGATATGAATAGGTTAAATCAGGTCAGGATGTCCTATGCTTCCCAGAGGATGATATAGATCGGTATGTAGGCCAGGACGCCTTGGGCTTCTTTCATTCCCTGGGGCAGCCTTGATACACACTAGTATGAAGGGCCACTGCTGGCTGTGCAAGATCAGTGGCATCCTCATGGGCTGTGCTGGTAGCATGAGGGTGGCTGAGTCCTTGTCTGCTATGAAGGCCCCCTTGTTCCTGCCTGTTCTCCAAGCCCGTACCTCTATCCTCTCCAGAAATGCTTTAAATCACCCAAGGTCCTTTTCTGCTTCTATCAGCCTGGGTTAGTTTTTCTTGGCACTTTTCAACCTGTCAGACTGATACAGATTATCAGATCAGAAGGATTAATAAAATGTAAGTAGACTACTTCTACTTTGTTTTATTGGTCTGTTGATTTGCAGTATGTCTTCTACTCGGCTCCTGTCCAGAGATTGTTTTTCTTGGATGATTTTTGTTTTAGCAATGCTGAGATGTTAAAGAGGATTTTTGTTGTTATTGTTGTTTGGAAATCAGACTTCCTCTTCTCCTTCTCTCTTCTTCCCCTTTTTTTGGTGTGGGTACTGTGGGTCAGGACAATCAAATGTTAATTGACTGGAATCTGCCCATAGGTAAAGAAAATCGGGCAACCAATTGAGTGTAAGAGTAAAGGAAAATGGAGGGAGAGGAGCAAAATCAGCGCCATGCGCAGGAGAGAATCACAATAGAACCATGAGCTCATTTAATTTAACTGGTTTATTTTATAGATAAGGAGCTTGTAACAAAGAACACACAGCTAACGTGTGCTCAAGACACAACTAACTGTATCTTCACACTCCTTGTTCAAGGTTCCTGCCTCTATGCATTATACCAAGAGGCAAATGATCAGAAAGCAAGCTAAGATTAGGTTAAATTCAGCTTAATTAATTATACATTTTAGGTTTATGGTCATGTATGTTGAGAACTTACATTGTCAAAAACATTTTACAATTCACAAAACACTTGGTTCTTTAAATACTCTGAGATAAGATAATCAGCACTTTTTAAAAAGAGGTGTTGGTATTCATGTCTTGATAAATTTTTTTGACATCTCTCCTACCTCTGAATTCTGTTTCCCTTTTCTATTTGTTTTAGTTTTGAAATTGTAGCTACAAAATGAATCAGGAAGAAAGTAATATTAATGTACTTGAATAAAAGGGTCTGTTTATGGAAACCATCATAAAAATATTTTGGATGCTGTTATTAACATCCATTTTACAAATGAGGAAACAGAAGCTAAGAGAGATTGAGCAACTTGGTCAAGATTAAATAACCACTAAATGGCAGAGTCATGGCATGGTTCATTTGAAAAAACATATATATTGAGCATTTAATGTGTCAGGCTGGGTAAACAATATATGGTGCTAGTTAACCTCTAGATAACCAGAAATTTCTATAACCAGTATATTACATTCTAAACCAGTATCACTGAAGTTTTTACTGTACCATGCACTGTAATTTTAGCAGCTGGCTAATCAGTAAATAGTTTTCTACATACACAAGATTCACATAGCCAGATCTCTTTGGAGACCGATCTTGAAATATATTAGACTAAAAGGTTTAACTCAAAATCATGTTTTGCATCATTTGTCTAGATTCTCTAAAGTAAAATGGAAAGTTGTGATTCTCGAATGTCCCCAAATGAACAAAACATCGACAAGAATATGAAGTTGACTGTATCACTGTATAATCAACTATTAAAACCTAAATGTAACGAGCTATTTTCATTTTCAGTCTAATGGCATACAAAGAGGAAATTTTACTCTCTGTATTGTTTCTCCAAATTCTTTGTATAGATTATGAAAGTCATTTGTGAAAGGAAACTCAGATAACTGACTTGGAACATAAAGTGAATGATATATATATACGTTTATATATATATATATATTTTTATGTAGTTGTGTATAACGGAAAATGTCATACTTCTATATAAAGCTAAAACAGACCATTAGTACAGACCTAAACATTGATGAGATAGAATTTTCAATCAAATTTCATTCCTGCTTTTCCCTCAGAAAGTTAAAAGCGGGGAGAGCTTTTAAGTGAAAACTATATAATGGTGCCAGCATCATAATGCAAAGATGCAAAGAATGCAAAGATGCAGAAGAAATGATAAGATGTGGGCGGGCCCTCTCACAGTAACGTCATAAACAACAAAAACTTTCCAACAGACTTCAGGTGGCTGTCAAGGCTTTTAGACCTCTGACTGATAAAGGCAGTTTCGTCAAAGGAGAGTTTCCTTTTTCACCTAAGCATCAGGAGACAGCACCACGGCGCCCGCTCGCAGCCACAACTGGCCCGTTTCACCCAGCGGACGGCACCCTGGCTCTCCTGGCCACGCCCGCTCCTGTCGCTCGCGGCGAGGTCCCGCCCCTTCCGCTCCCACTTCCTCTACCCGCGCGCCTTTGCGCCGCCTTCTCAGGACCTGATTGGCTGAGGCGGCAACCGCTAACGGCTGAGGAGTTTAAACCCAAGCCTGGGCCGCGGGCGCCGAGCTCCGGGAGCAGGTGCTGGTCCCCGCCACGCTGAAAAAGCAGTAAGTCGGTGACCTGTCACGTTGGGCGTGGCCGCCCTCTGTCTGGCGGGATGCGGGCCTCTCCCGGGCCGAACCTCCGGGCGCTGCCGCCCCAGGTCTCCGGTCCGCCGAGCCCCGCCGGCCCGCGGCCCCGCCCACTCTCCGCCTGCGGTGTTCCGGTCCGCGGCCGAGGGCTCGCCGGGGGAGTCCCTGGTTCGGGTCTAAGTCGCTGCTTTTTGTTGCTGAGATTTGAGCGCCCAGCTGGGGACTGGGGGAGGGGGCGAGCCGCCAGATAGAAGGTCAGCTCCTTGAAGGAAGGGAGCTCTGTCTTGTGACTGCTCTGCTTCATGCTTTTACCGCGATATCTAGCTCCTTGTGAGCGCTCAGTAAGTACCTGCGGAATGAACCTTAGAGACTGCCTTCCCACGTTCTTGAGGGAGCCCTCGCCTTTGGAGCGCTCATCCAGAAGGGAGGCTGGCTGAAGGCGAAGGGGTGATGGAAGCCTGGGAAGAACTTAGAACTTGAACTGGGTCTTGATGTACAAGTAGGGTTTCGTTAGGGAATAGGGACGATGCTTTTTCTAGATGAGGGATGCAATTCGGGAGGGTTGGATGTGGAACTATTTCTGATTTAGAGATAGCCGAGATGCTGGCCGGACAAGAGCTACGGAATACCAATAAATAGGCCTTATTAGTGTTGACTATGTGCCAGGGCCTGTACCAGGCACTATACATACATTGGCTCATTTAGTCCCTGCTACGCGATGCCCTTATTTTCTATCATTTTTTAAGTCTGGAAATTGAGACTTAGAGATGTTACGATCACATAGCTGTGAAATGTTGGAACTGGGACTCCTATACAGTCCCAACCACTGTTTATAATACCTCAATCTCTATATGGCAAGTCACACTGGAATGGTACTCCAAGGGCCTGGCTTTGGCTCATAAAGCCTTACTTGGTGAGGTTGTTAATGTGCAGGGTAACCGGGCAGTGTTAAGGAAGACTTTCTGACTTCTAACTTGAAGATTTGGGGGGTGATTGTTGGTGTCATTTATTAAGTAAGGGAACTAAGAACCAACATATTGGGGAGGGCAGTTCAGCTGGGATTTCCTAATTAGTGAAATGAGATTTGATCTTCCTGACAAGATTTTTTGGGAAATGGACTAGATTTCTATGGATCTTTTTCAGGTGTGTGAGATGCAACAGGTTGCATGGAGTTTCTGTGTGTGCCTGTGTTCTGTTATCTATAGAATAGATGGAGATCAAAGTTTCTTTTTGGCAAAGCTTTTAGAAGCATTGAACCTTAATCCTGGAAGGTTCCTAGTTTAACTTCTTCCCCATTGCAGAAATTTCTTCTAAAACCATCCTTCTGTTATTTGCTTGACATCTCACAACATCTGTTCAACACTTGAAAAGGAGGTTCATTCCAGTATTGGGCAGTTTTTACTACTTGAAATTTCTTTCATTTATCCTTAGGCATTTCTTCAACACATGTTTATTCAGTAGCTGCTATGTGCCAGGCACTCTTCTGGGCACTGAGGGTACAGCTGGAAACAAACTTGACAAAAATCCGTGCCCTCACGGAACTTAAATTTTAGTAGGAGAAGAAAGACAATAAATTAAATAAGGAAATTATGCAATTTTATCTTAGACATTGATAAGTCAATGTCAAAAAATAAAATAGCAAGTGAAATGATGTCAGGTGCGCAATTTTAAATCGTTTGGTCTGGGAAGGCCCACTAGGAAAGTGGCATTTGAGCAAAGACTTAAAGGCAGTGAGCAAAGCCAGTGGTTATTTGAAGGAAGAGTTGGTACAAAAGAAAAAAAGGAATACAGAGGTTCTGCAGTGGGAGCATCCCGAGGTGGAAAGGGTGGCTGGAGCTTAGTGAGGAGAAGGAAGAGTAGTGAAGAGGTCAGAGAGGTACTGATAAGAACTGGGGAAGGAGAGAGTGTCAAATTGTGTAGTACCTTCTAGGCCGTTGTAAGGATTATGACTCTACTCTTGAGTGAGCTGGAAAACCACTGGAGGGTTTTTAACAGAGGAGTGACATGAATTTACTTAAGTTTTAAAAGGATCATTTTGGTTATTGGGTTGAGAATAGATACTAGGGGAGAAGATGGGAGCAGGGACACCATTTAGGTTGCTGTAGCAAATGACATACATGAGAGAGAATGGCACCTGGATCAGAGTGGTAGTGGTATAAATAGTGGTAAGTGATCCATATGGCTGTGTGGTGAAAGCTGGGCCAGCATGACTGATGATAGAGTGGATATGGGATGTGAGAGAAAGAGGCTTCTAACCTAAGCACTTGGAAGGATAGAGTTGCCATTAAGTGAGCTAAAGGGAGAATGTTTGGGTCGGGGGAGTTTAGAACCTGCTAAAATTGAGATGCATCTTAGAGGTCCAAGTTGGAGATGAGGAGTAGGCAATTGGATGAGTAAGTCTGGAGTTGATGGGGAGTATAAATTTACAAGTCATCAGCATTTAGGTTTAAAAGCCAGGACACTGGATGATAGCCCCCAAGGGAGTATATGTAGATAGAAAAGAGATGAGGCTAAAGGTCTGAGAACTGGGGCACTCTAATGTAAGAGGTTAGAGAGCTGAAGAATAACCAACAAAAGAGATTTCGAAGAAATGGTCAATGAGGCAGGACAGTAGGGTGTTTTGGGAGCCAACTGAAGATAGTATTTCAGAGAGAGAATGATCTGATATTAAATACTACTCAGAGATGAAATAAAACGAGAACTGGGCCTCGACTGCTGTATTTGATTTAGCAACATGGCAATTTGGTGACCTTAATGGTCAATTTCCATACAGTAGTGGTAAGAGCAAAAACTTGGTTGACTTTGCAAATGCTTATGTACAGACAAAATATATTATTTAAGTCATGATTGTTACTTTGTAGAATATATTTATCAGTTCTTTTTTCTTTTATTAATCAATACTATGGTTTCTTTCTTTCTTTTTTTTTTCCCACTTCAGTGATGGAGTACCCAGTGTTGGAAACTGGCTCACTTTTTACCTCAGGAGTCAAGAGACATGTGAAAGAAAAAAGAATTTCAAAGCCTGCTAAGTTGAATGTTTCTCTTGCTTCCAAAATCAAAACAAAAATAATAAGTAAGTGCTGTCAATTTTAAAGTATACTCACATTTTTAATTTCCCCTGGAGAATTAACATAGTATTTGGTACTTTATCAAGTATAGAATATGACTAAAATGACTGTTTTGTTAAATGAGGCATTTTTTCCCCATTCAATCCTTCATATCCACTTCAACTCCTATCAGTTGGGTGGTTATGATGATTTACTATCAGTCGTGACAGCTGAATTTTTTTTTTATTGAGTTCATAATAGTTAACATCAATGTGAGATTTCAGTTGCACATTATTTCTTGACTGTCACCACATAAGTGCTCCCCTTCACCCCCTGTGGCCCCCTGACCTCCTGTGCCCCCCCACCCCCTTCCCCTGGTGACAGCTGAATTTTCAGGAGTGAGGCTGGGGCCGCCTCCTCCTACACTGCAAAGAAAACACCAATGTGACATTTCTGGAGAAAGAGCTCAAAGAAGTGACAGGTTGTTGTTCTGGCATGCTGTAGCAATTGGATGATGGGTAAGAGAGGTGGTTGGCTCAGATAGGGTGCTGTAGTGGGTGATTTTATATGGCCAAAGCTCATCATGAGGGCACTGAGCACTTTGGAGATAGGATTTCATGGATTCTGGAACGAGGATGTCAGAAGGGCAAAAAAACGAGGTGGGAAAAACTCCCCAAGATAAATTTTCATTGCTTCTAAAAATTATCTCAAAGGTCATCTCCACCTTAGCAGGAGCCAGAGAAGTTTCCTGCTGATAGAGCACCTGTGAAGGGTAATTGTGTGTGCCTTGTGACATAGCCGAGCCTCCTGAGTATCTTTAAATCATAATGTTGCTCCTACCCGGGCCTCGAGGGCCGTACTAGGCCACCTCCTGTAGCAGCTGCTATTTCCTGTTCTCTTTGGCAGGACAACTGCACCCCCACTGTTATGAAGGAATATAGTGAGTTTGAGGAATGCAACAGGTAGTCCTAAACTGGTTCAAGTCTTTCCATTTCCCGTGTCACAGGTGGCTATCTGAAACTACTTTCTCTGTGCCAAAGATAAAGTGGTTTTTTTGGACCCTGTTTTTTAGATACCCAAACTTTCCATGAGTATTTAAAAAATATTATTACTTTTATAAACATATTTTACATACACTATACTTTTTTTCAGTGGAATATGGATTGAATAGTGGCATGTAAATCAAAATTAAGGAAATATAATTACACTAAGTGTACTGAGGGAACACACTATATTTAAGGTGAGTTTCACCAAGGAATTCACAATAAAATTTCTTTGCTAACAACAGAAAAGCATTTCTGATTGAAATTATCTTTACATAGTGCTTGTGAGGAGAAGAGGTCAAATTTAGATTGCAGTAGATGCCTAAAAGTAAAAGGTAGGGTATTTGGAGTGAAGGTTGAAGATCCTGCAGGATTTAGCTGAGCTGTCCAATATTGTAGTAAGTATGCTCCCTTTCACTCAAGGTTTTGAAAAATGGACTTTGGGAGCATTAACTAATTTGTTCAATCCTGGAGCCACAGAAACTGGTTTTAAAATTTCTACAGATTGGCTGCCCTAATTCCTATGGGAGATCTCAGTTAGAGCTGCAGGATCCGCTTCTCCATTCTACCTCCTGGTCAAAGGTGCGGAGGAAGGTAGGGCAGCGTATCAAGATTTAGTCTTTGTGACTGATCTAATTACCCAGAATACCATGTCTCTGCTGGAGTCCTCTTATTCCCAGCTCTGTAGTCACAGACATTCTGCGTTCCTCACAACTCTTGTTTTTAATCTTCTATCTAGCTTTTATTTCTTCAGCTCCAAACTCTGGGTACATTTTTTTCAAAACTACATCTATATTGTCATTCTCTTCTTTTCCAACCTTTAGTTAAAAATTGTAAAGGGAAATACATTTTGCCTAAAATAATTTTATTAAGGAATCTGAAATTTTATTAAGGTGTAAGTTCAATATTAACTCTCTTAAAATCTTTTTACAGACAATTCTTCTATTTTCAAAATTTCTTTAAAGCACAACAACAGGGCGTTAGCTCAGGCTCTTAGTAGAGAGAAAGAGAATTCTCGAAGAATTACAACTGAAAAGATGCTATTGCAAAAAGAAGTGGAGAAACTGAATTTTGAGAACACATTCCTTCGCCTAAAGCTAAATAATTTGGTATGGAAACTGTATTGTGTTTGAATTCTGAATTATAACTAAAATCTTAACTATATTATTATAGAAGCTCTAAAAATGTATTTAAAATCTCTCATTGTTGTAAAAAATTGTTGGAAGAGTGTGCCATGTTAATGGACAGACTGTTACTGAGTAATAAAATTGGTGTCTTAAGTCTGCATTCTAGATATGTACTTGTGGCTCCACAAACCAGCACAATACCTTGATCAACATTTGATTGCTTATCATAAGCAAAGCTTGGTGCATTAGTACATTTTAAGGAGATGGGCATAGTTCTTCCAGTAGGTTGAAAGGAGGGAGTTCCTAGAGTGTATTCTCCTTTATCCCAGCATTTCACTGGCTGTAGCCAAATAGAATGAAGATTGTAGTCATTCCTTTTCCTTCCACCTTTCAACTCTCTCCACAGACAGGGCAGTAACAGCCAATGATTGGCTAGTCTGCAACTATAGATCTAATTCTCAAATGAGTGAACATGAATTTAAAATGGAAAAATGATCTACTAGAGGGTTTAAATTCGTGGAGCTGACAAACTATGTTCACTTGCTGTATGATGTGTTATTATGAGAAGATAGAAAAATGCTTGTAGGAAAATTTATGATTGATCGTTCAGAAGCATTCAAAATGTGTGTGTGTGTATATGTACGTGTCTGTGTGGCTGTTTGGACTGTACAGTGTAGTACCTTCTTAGCTCAATGTGGTCTTAATTTTTAGTTCAATGTGATCTCGATTATTTTCTAAGTCTTCTCAGCTGATGATATTCATAAAGATATGGTATAATAAACTCCATATCTTAATTGATTAAAAGGAGTCTTTCTGTATTTTATATATGCAGAATAAGAAGCTTATAGAAATAGAAGCACTCATGAACAATAACTTGATAACCGCAATTGAAATGAGCACGCTTTCTGAGGTAAGTAAAATTTGTGTGTAAGTGGTATAGTTTTTTAACATTAGTGAGGATATTTGAGATTAAATAGCATCAAAGTTAGAGATTCATATCTTATACTTTGTGCAAAGGAAAGACAATAATATCAATTTTAACTGGCGAACAGCACATTATCATTTAGTATAGTCCATTATTGAAATTATTATATAAAAATTAGATTTTGATTAAAAGTAACATTTGCTCAGTGGAATGTAATAACCCCTAGACAGACTAGAAAACATAAAAGATATTAGTAGAAAGGTAGTATTTCAAATTAGGAAAGAATTTGCTTTATTAAAAAAAGATAGACACAGAAAACTATTTGGAGAAAAACAGAGTCAGAGCCTACTTTATACCACTCTCTAAAATAAATGTAAAAAGGGAAATCGTATAAAATGAGGAGAAAATGTAAATGAAAAGGTAGGAGAGGCCTTTCTATACCTGGAAACAAAGATAGAAACCATAAAGGAAGGTCTTGGTGGATTTTCTCAGAAAAAAATTTTTTAGAAGGCTAAAAATCATAAAAATAAAAGGTAAATGACAGACTAGGAAAATTAAACATATGAGCAGAAAGAAAGAAGGACTAAGTGTTAATGAATTTAACTCAAGCATCTAAAGAGGAAAATTAATTGTTGTGAAGGAATGGCTAATGAGAAGGCAAAATATACATAATAGATAAACTGAAGAAAGTTAGTGAAGTCGAAGTTTTACATCCATTTCTTGATAGATTCTGGAGACAGTTAGTGCTCCAGAGGGTGGCTTTGGAATGGGATTGCCTGTGTTTAGATCCCAGCTCTGCTACTTCCTGCTTCTATGACTTTGGCCTTGAACTCTGAACCTTAGTGTCCTTCTCTGCGTGGTGTGGATAATGGTAGCCTATCTACAAAGAGTTATTGTAAGAGTTAAATGTGGCTAGCGTGTGTCCTGAAAGTAGGAAGAGTGTGATAAATGCTAGCTAGCATAGCTTTTATTGTATGTGTATTTTCCTGTGTTTTCTAAATTCTCTGCAAACCTCTGCTTTTAAAAACTTTTTAAGGTCATTTATAAGGCTCTTAAGTGCAGTCTTTGTGGTAAGAAGATATGAACTCTTTCAACCTATGTGGTCAGTGTTTAGCTCCTTTGTCATAATTTTTATAAAAGCTAGCCAAAGAAGAGGTACTTTATGGTCTAACTTAGTTGACATTTGGATGAAGAGAGGATTTGTGTAAATGTCCCTGTGGAATAGTGTTCAGGGGGTGTAGCTACTAGCATTATAATGTGAGACCTAGGATAACCGGTGAGCAGAGGTGTGCCTTGTGCCTTTGGCACCCTCTAAGGAGAAGAGACGCTTTTCACTGGAGGGGTGGGTGGGGGGAGGCGGGGGAGGGCCTCTGTTTTGCCGATCATCTCACAGGGCAGAATTGAATTGCCCTGAGTAAATTAGTAAGACCAGAATCAGATACAGCATTGGGGAATGTAGAGTCCGTATAGGAATTGACTTGGAGAGTAAGAGGGAAAAGCTCATTGGCAAGATGTGGGAGGAGGGTCAGATCACTGATAGCTCGAGGAACTTTGGAGAACAGCTAGCCCTAAAAACTTGCTCAACGGTCTGTTGTGAGTTAGGTGATGTGAAGTTCCTTCCCTCTGTTGGTTCTTTAAAAAAATCTTTAGTAAAGTCAACATTGTTCCCAGATGTATTTTGTGTGGCTCTCTTTGGAGAACTCAGAGAGAGCTGAGATCAGCATCTGGATTTAGGAAAAGTGAAAAACAGCAGATGCAGAAGCTGGAGGATGAAGGCACATCATACAACTTTGGTGTCCACTTTCTTGGACTTATTATTTAACAGACTAACTTTTGCATATCAAGTTTCACAATTGCTTCTCTTTTTACTTGAGCGGGGAGGGTGGTGGATAATATGGACATGTAGTTCTAATACCAAAACAGTATAAAGACGTGTAGAATGACGTCTCACATAATTCTGTTCTGCCTCCAGCTACTTTCTTCTCTATTCTCCTCTCTTCTCCCCACGCCTCATGCAGGTTACTACTTTTGTTTGTTTCTTTATATAAAAACAAACAAACATGTAAATATTTTCTTAATTTTCTTTGTTACACGAAAGATAACATACTATACCAACTGCTCTATGGCTTACTTTTTTTATGTGACATATCTTGAAGGAAGAGCTCTCCATAGGATTACAGGGAATGCTTCCTCCTTCTTTCTTAGTGCTGCTGAGGATGGATCTAGAGTGGACTTCTAGCTCATTTAACTAGGCTCCTGTTGTTGGACACTTGGGTTGTCTTTTGCTGTTGGCTTGATGTTGGTGTAGATTGCCTTTTCCTCTTGTGTTATTAATTTTTTTCCTCCCTTCTGGATTATTCCCATCAGGATGCAAAAATGTTATCTCCCATCTTGAAAGAAAGAAAGAAAGAAAGAGAACAAAACTAAAACCTCTTACTCCACTTACACCCCTTGCCCCCAGCTATACTATCTCATTTTTCGTCTTAGCTTTACAGCGCAATTCTTTTTTTTTTTTAAGATTTTTTATTTTTTCCTTTTTCTCCCCAAACCCCCCCAGTACATAGTTGTATATTCTTCGTTGTGGGTCTTTCTAGTTGTGGCATGTGGGACGCTGCCTCAGCGTGGTTCGATAAGCAGTAGCCATGTCCGCGCCCAGGATTTGAAACAACGAAACACGGGGCCACCTGCAGCGGAGCGTGTGAACTTAACCACTTGGCCACGGGGCCAGCCCCTAAAGCGCAATTCTTTGAGAGAACTGTTCAGTGTCTGCAGTTTCTCTTGAAATTGCACCAATTGGGTTTTTACCACCACTCTGTTAAAACCACTTTTCTGAAAATTGATCTCCACTGTTACCAGAACCTCTGGATATTTCTTGGTCCTTATGTTATCGCCACATGACTTTTAGGATACTACACTCTCCTGAGTTTCTTCGTACCTTTCTGACTGTTCTTTTTTGGTCTGTTTGCTGGTTCCTCTTTATTTTCCTGACTGCTAAATTTTGGGTACCCCAGGACTCAGTTCTTGGACCTCTCTCTTCTATCTACCCTAGTTCCCTAAATGATTTCATCCAGTCTTCTGGTTTTAATTGCTATTAAATACTGATGACTCCCCAGTTTGCATCTCCAGCCTGGCCATCTCTGAACTCCAGACAGTACATATCCAGCTACCTACTTGGCATTGCTATTTGGATGTCTAAGTGGCATCTTAAATTTCACATTTGCCACCAAACCAGTTCCTTTTGGGGTCTTCACCTCAGGTAATTACACTTCTATTTTGCTATCTTTTCCTCACACCCCATATCTGATCCTTTAGCAGATTCTTTTAGTGCTGCCTTAAAAATCAGTCTGGAATTCTATCACTTCTCACAGCCCTCGCTTTCACCACTCATCTGAGTCACCGTGATCTCTTCCCTGAATTATCGTAGTAGCATGCCAGCTGGGGCTGCTTGCTTCTGCCCTTGCCCCTCTCTGTTCTCTTCTCAGCATAGCAGCCAGAGTGATCCTGTTAAAATGTAGTTTCTGCTTAAAGCCCTCCAGTGGCTTCCCATCTCGTCCACTGCCCAGTATTGTCTGAAAACCGAAACTCTTGTTCTTTCTCTCCCCTCATCTACTACTCGCCTTCCTGCTCTTTAACATCTTCTGTACGCAGGCTTTCCCCTGCTCCCTCTAACACAGGCAAGCTGCCCTCCCAGGGCCTTGGACTTGTTCTTCCTTCACATGGCCAGTTCCCTGGCTTGCTTCAGAGCATCATTCAGAAGTCACTTTGGTGAAGCCTTCCCTGGCAACCTTGCATGAATCTGAATCCTTCCCCACTCCTGTCCCAGTGTTTCATGTTCTGCTTCCCTGCTTTAATTTTTCTCCTTAGCACTTAACACTATATAACATATAATTTTACTTGTTATGTGTTTGTCCCCCCAGAATATAAGCTTCTTGAGTACAGGATTTTTGTCTGTACCACAACAATGTCTAGAACATGGTAGAATGCAATAAATACTCTTAAAATGTTGTATAGTGTTTCCCCATTAAGAACGATACTTGTGTGTATGTGCTTTTTTAAGGATGAGGTCCATATTTATCCTGTAATACTTGTGTTATTGAGCTTTTAAAATAAAAAATAGTGATAAATAATGTAAAAATACCTTTTTAGCACTTACGGTGATGATCATGTGGTCTCTCTTTTTAGGAGTATTAATATGACTTATTTTAGTAGCTTTGCTAATTTTGCATTTCTAAAATAAATGTCAGAAATGACCTATTATTCTTTTGATGTGCTACTGAATTCTTTTGGCTAGTATTTCGTTCGGGAATTTTTTACTGTTATTCATAAGTGAGGTTTCTTTGAGGTTTTCTTTTTGTATAGTCTTTAGGCATTGATAAAAATGTTGTATATATATTAAACTCATAAAAAGAATTTGGGTGTTTTCCTTTTCCTGTGCTCTGGAAAAATGATATAGTGTTAGAATTATTTTTTCTTTAAAGGTTTGGTAGAATTCTCTTGTGAAACCATCTGGATCTGGGTCTTTCTTGGTGGGAATGGTAGCTCTTTGTTAACTTTATTTCTTCTAGGTATGTTGTTTTGCTTAGGAAAATTTCTTTCTATCGTTTGTGGTCAGTTTTATTGAACTATATTTCCTTAGAAAATTATCCATCTTATCTGTGTTTTCAAACTGATTTGCATCGAGTTGGCCCAAGTAGTTTGTTATTTTTTTAATTTTGTCTGTGTTGTATATTCCTTCAGTTGACTAATTTTGTGTATTTGGGCTTTTCTCTGTTTTTTTTTTTTCCCCACTAGGTGGTTGTGGTTTTTCTATTTTTATTCTTTTAAAAGAATCATCTTTTGTATTTAATTTTGAGTTCTACTATTTTGGTGTTTCAAACTTATTAGTTTTTGCTTTTTTCTTTAGTGAGAAGTCCTTTCTTCTGCTTTTCTGTGCTTTATTTTATTGTTACTTTTCTAACTTTGAGTCAGATGCTTATTTATTTTTTATTCTTTCTTTACTCTGTGGGTAAGGTGTCATTTCTCTCTTAGTGCTCTCAAGATTTTTGTCTTTGTCTTTAGTTTTGAGAAGTTTGGTTAGGATGTGTCTTGGCATAATTTCTTTGGGTTTATCCTTTTTGAAGTTCACTCAGCTTGAATATGCAGGTTGATTTCTTTTGCCAAGTTTGGAACATTCTCAGCCATTATTTCCCCACAACTTTTTTGGCCCCACCCCCCTTCTTGCCTTCTGGGACTCGGGTGACGTGAATGTTGTATCTTTTATCATAGTTCCACAAATCTCTGGCACTCTGTTTTTTCAGTCTCTTCTTTCTTGCTTAGGTGGGTACTTTATTGCTCTATCTTCAAGTTCACAGATTTTTTTTCCCTTTGTCCTCTCCATTTTGCTGTTGAGTTCAATGAGTTTTTAATTGATTTTGGTTATTGTATTTTTCAGTTCTAAGTTTCCATTTGGTTCTTCTTTACATCTTCTGTTTCTTTTCTGAGACTTTCTTTTTTTTCATGTGTTTTAAGCCTGTTAGTAATTGCTTTTTGAAGCATTTTTATGATAGTTGCTTTAAAATCCTTGTTAGATAATTCCAACATCTGTGTCATCTTGGTGTTGGTGGTCGTTGATTGTCTTTTCAAGTTGAAATTTAGGTTTTCCTAATTCTTGGTGTGATGAGTTACTTTTGATTAAATCTTAGACATTTTAGGTATTATATTATGAGACTCTGGATCTTATTTAAACCTTCTCTTTTAGCAGGCTTCCTATGACACCACGTGGTGATAAAGGGAAGTGCCACCTACTGCCAAGTGAAGGGTCAAAGTTTAAGTTCCCCACCCAGCCTCTGTTGACACCCTGGACACAGGGATGTCTCCTAACTGATGGGTGGGTTGGGAGTTCAGGCTGACACCACCGTGGCTGGGACAGCGAGTGACGCCTTGTTACTTTTATGGCTTCCAGGGACACCAGGGTGAAGGGGATAATGAAGGGGGAGGTTGTTACCATTGAAGAGTGGTGAAAATCCTGGCTCTCTACTAGACCTCTTCTCTCACCACCTTGGTGGAGAAGGAGAGGGGCTGCTTGTTGTTAGTGAGTGAGAATGGAGTCCAGAGTCTCCCTGTGCTCTCCCTGACATTGCTGGGTCAGTGCAGAGCTGCCCCAACTCTCCCTTTGGCCTTCGCTCACAGTGTCCCTGGTTTGGAAGAGAATTGCCTTGTTATAGCTTGGTGAGTGTGGAAGTTCAGGCTCTCTGTTTGGCTTTGCACCTTTGTCAAAAATTAGTTGACCAAATGTGTGTGCGTCTATATCTGGACTCTCTTCTATTTTATCAATCTATTTGTCTGTCTTTCTGCTACTACTGTACTATTTCAATTACCATAGCCCTCCAACTTTGTTCTTCCTTTTCAAAGTTGTTTTAGTTATTCTAGGTCCTTTGCATTTCCCTATGAATTTTGAAATCAGCCTGTCAATTTGGCCATACCCCTGTTTCTGTTACAGGTTAACACTGTAGTAGGAAAACATGGTTGCACGTTGCCCAGTTTTATGGTATTTATTTTCAAAGAGTGTCAGGTAATTTACAAAATATAGATAAGCAAAAATTTAAAAGATATATGAAAATCACCCAGACTTTGACTTTTAAAAGGTCATTTAAAAATAAGTGTTATGAAGTCCAATAATGTATTATATAATACATATGTAGACATGAGTGTATTGCACATATATGTAGAGATACTGTATATGTGCGGGTATGCACGTGTGTATTCATTCCTATTAGTAGTGATTATTAGAAGTGGTATAATTAGTAGTAATTATCTTTAGATGGCATGATTAAGGATGAACTGTGTTTAACCTTATCATCACATTATTCTCATTCAACTATTGAAGGCTAATGAAAGAATTGTTCTGTTACTATTGGTATCCTTGGTACTTTAATAACAAACATGATATAAGGAGATGAGAATTTTGTTCCTTTTCATCTTCTTTGTTCTTTTCAAAAATAGTTCCATCAGAGTTCCTTTCTGCTGCCAGCTAGCAAGAAGAAACGGGTTAGTAAACAGTGCAAGTTGATGCATCTTCCATTTGCAAGGTAATTGCTTCAAAACCCAGTTAAATACTGACTTGCACACTTCTGCCTGAACTAGACTTTAAATGGTTTTTTTCAGTCTGCTTCCTTTAAACATAGAAAAACATTTACAAATAAATAATGAAATAAATTGTTAATATTGTACCGGTAAAAGAAATTGAACACATCCTCTAATAGAATTCAGTTTTATACTTTGAAATATTCTTCTGCTTTCCCATACACTCTAGAGAAGAAGGAGGCTCAGGTGGACCTTTAGCAACACGAGTTGGAATCACACTGCTTCAGAGCACTTAGATTTTTGTATAACACAATCAGTGTTTGTGTGTGTGATGCAATATTTGGGTTTCATCAGCCTGTAGTTCCCTACTGAGGAGGAATGAGATGGTCTGTGGTATTTGCCACAGCTCGTACCTCCAGGGCTCCAAGGACACTTCCCATCAATTCAACAGTCAAGTTCATCTGTAGGAGATGTAGTAGAACTCTTCGGTTCTTTTTTTCCTTTCTCCCGGGTCACATTGTTTTCTACTAGCCTCATTGTTTTCTACTAGGTAATTTTCCTTTCTTGTAATATGTTTTATCAAGTTTTGGTATTTGCATTATACTGGTCACAGCAGATGAATTGGTAAGTGCAGTTCTTTTTCCATTTTTTGGAAGTGTTTGTGTAAAATTGTTTTTTTCTTTAAATGCTTGGGAGAAGTTTATCTGGGCCTGTGGTTTTCTTGTGGAAATGTTTTTGATAACATCCCATGTTAATGGATGTAAAAGTATTCAGATTTTCTATTTCTTCTTGTGTCTAGTTTGTTGACTTTTGAAAAGAATTTGTGCATTTCATCTATAGTACCAAATTATTAGCTATAGTTGTTCATAGTATCTCTAATTATGTGTTTAATGTCTGCAGGATATATAATGATGTTCTCCTTTTCTTTCTCACTATTTCTCAATATTCTTTCTCAATATTCTTTCTATTTCTTTCTCAATACTTCTTGATTAATTTTGCTCTAAAAGTTTATCAGTTTTGTTCATCTTTGCAAAGATAGTCCTCTTTAGGGCTATGTTGATCTTTCTTTTTAGTATTTTTGTTTTCTATTACATTTATTCTTGTTATTTCTTTTCTTCCTGTTTTGCTTTTCCATTTCAATTTAAAATTTTTTATTATTATTACCATTATTTGCTTCTTCAGATTGTGTAGATTACTGAGTTTCAGTCTTTCTTTTAAAAAATACAACTATTTTCCTGTAAGTACTGCTTCAGCTTCATCTCACAATTTTTGATAGTCTGTTCTGATATATTTTTTGGCCTATAGATCATTTACAAGTATATTATTAAATTTCCAAACAGCTGCTTATTTTTTTCTAGTTACTTTTTGTTGTTGGTTTCTAGCTTAAATCCATTGTAGTTACAGAACATTGTTAAAATGATTTTAGGTTTTTGAAATTTATTGAGACCTACTTGGTCTCATCTTGGTCTAATTTGGTAAGTATTTCGGGTTCACATGAAAAGAAAGTGTACTTTGTGGTTGTTGGATGCAGTATTCTATATGTGTCAGTTGTGTCAAGTTTGTTGATTGTATTGTTCAGATCTTCCGTAGCCTTCCTGGTTCTCTTGTCTGTTTATTCTATCAGCTATTGAGAGAAGTGCCTTAGTGTACCACTGTGATTATGGATTCATCTGGTTCTCCTTTTAGTTCTGTCAATTTTTGCTTTATATATTTTAAAGTTATTATTAGATGCATATAAATTTAAGGTTGATTTCCTGATGAATTGATTATTTTATCAATGTGAAATATTTCTAGAAATGATTCCTACTTTAAAGTCTACTTATCTGATATACCATTTCTATGGTATGTCTTTTTCTATAACTTTGCTTTCAAACTCTCTGTTATATTTGAAATGCATATAGATTCATCTTTTTTAAAAAAATAAGTTCAGTGTAACATCATAGAATATTTAGTATGTTTATGTTTAATCTAGTTCCTGATATAGTTGGATTTATATCTGCCATCTGGTTATTTTCTATTTGAGCTACCTGTTTTATGTTCTTTTTTCTCTCCTTACTTGATTTCTTTCGAAATCAAATGTTTTTCGTTACAGTAGTCTCCCCCCTTATCTGCAGGGGATCCATTCCAAGACCCCCACTGGATGCCTGAAACTACGGATAGTACCAAACCCTTTTATATTGTATTTTTGGTATATGTACATACCTATGATAAAGTTTAGTTTATAGTTTAGGCACAATAAGAGATTAACAGCAATAACTAATAATAAAATAGAACAAGTATAACAATATACTGTGATAAAAGTTATGTGAATGTGGTGTCTTTCTCTCTCAAAATATCTTATTGTACTGTACTCATCCTTCTTGTGATGACATGAGATGATCTAATGCCTGCGTGATGAAACGAAGTGAGGCAAATGACGTAGGTGTTGTGACATAGCGTTATTTTTGGACCTTGGTTGACTGCCGGTAACTGAAACTGTGGAAAGCGAAACTGAGGATAAGAGGAGACTACTGTATTTAATTTTTCTTAGCTATTAACTTATCTTCTGTTCCTTTATGATTGCCCTAGTGTAGCAATATTCATCCTTGATTTATTACACTATTATACAAAATATTACTTCACCACTTCTTCAGTAATGCTAGCACCTTGGCATAGTTCAATTCTGCATTCCTGTGTTCTGCCTTTCTATTATTATGGATTTTCATTCAGCATATGTTTTAGTCCCACAAACTCCTACTTTCATTGTTTTGTGTAGTAGTCAGTTTTCATTTATAATTACCTACATATATAACTTTTCTATTTTTTCATATTACTTCCTTCAATTTTTATTTTATGCTTGTTCATAATCTTATTTTTATTATTATTTCAGCTTTATTGAGGTAAAACTGACAAATAAGCTTCCTGCATTTTGATATTTCCTTCTGAGATAATTTTCTTTCTGCCTGAAGAAATTCTTTATTATTTCTTTTAGTGCAAGTACTGGCAATGCATTCACTCAGTTTTTGTTTTTCTGGAAACATATTTATTTCACCTTCATTTTTGAAGAGTATGTTTATAAAATTGAGGGTTTGGAATTATCTTTGAGTAATTTAAAAGGGTCATTTCATTGTCTTCTAGCTTCTATCTTTTCTTTTGAAAAGTTAGCACCATTTTTGCAAGTTGAAGTTCCTTTTTATTCTGCTTTGCTGAGAGTTTTTCTAATGAATTTGTATTTAATTTTGTGAAATGTTTTTTCCTGTATCTGTGGAGAAAATCATGTCTTTTCTCCTTTGTTCTTTTAATATGATGACTTCACTTGATTTTCTCATGTTAAACCAACTTTGCATTCCCAGAATAAATTCCACTCAGTCATGGTGTATTATTCTGTTTACATATTGATAGATTTGATTTGCTAATATTTTCTTAAAGATTTTTATACCTGTGTTCATAAGAGATTGATTTATAATTTTATTATTATTTCTTTGATAGGTTTTGATAAAGGTTATGCTGGCTTTGTAAAATGAGATGAAAAGCATTCCCTCTTCCTCCATTTTCTGAAAGAGTTTATAGAGTTGGTTTTTCTTCTTTAAATGTGTGGGAGAATTCACAAGAGAAGTAATTTGGGCCTGGAGTTTTTAATTATTAATTTGATTTCTTAAATAGACATGGGGCTTTTCAGATTTTCTATTTCTTTTCAAGTCAATTTAGAAACTATTTGTCTTTCTGGAAAACCATTCATTTCATCTTGGCAGTCAAGTATATTGGTATAAAGTTGTTTATAACGTGCCCTTATTCTTTTAATGCCTGTGACATCTCTAGTGTGGTCCTTTCTTTCATTCCTGATATTAGTAATTTGTGTTTTCCATCTTTTTGCTCAAACTAGCTAGAGTTTCGTCAGTTTTATTGATCTCTTAAAAAACTCAGCTTTTGGTTTCATTGATTTTTGTTATCAATTTTTCTTCCATTTCATATGTCATTAGTGTCTGCTCCTCACTATTTCCTTTCTTCTACTTACTTTTTAAAAAATTAAGATATAATTCACAGATAAAATTTCTCATAACATGAAATTCGCCCTTTTAAAGTATACAATGCAGTGGTTTTAGTATGTTCACAAAGTTGTGCAACCTTTACCACTATCAAATTCCACTAGAATATTGCCATCACTCCAAAAAGAAAGCCTGTATCCATTAGCAGTCACTTCCCAGTCTCCTCTTCCCTAGCCCCTGGCAACCACTAATCTACTTTCTGTCTCTATGGAATTGCCTATTTTGGACATTTTATATGAGTGGAATCACACAATATGTGACCTTTTGTGTCTAGCTTCTTTGACTTAGCGTAACATTTTCAAGGTTCATTCATGTTAGCATCTATGGTACTTCATTCCTTTTTATGACTGAATAGTATTCTATTGTACAGATATACTACATTTTGTTTATCCATCATCAGTTAATGAACATTTGTGCTATTTCCACTTTTTGGCTTTTATGAGTCGTGGTGCTACTTACATTCGTGTAAGAGTTTTTGTATGGACATAGTTTTCAGTTCTTTTGGGTATGTACCTACAAGTAGAATTGCCGGGTCACGTGAAAACTCTACATTTAACTTTTGGAGGAACTGCCAAACTGTTTTCCAAAGCTGCTGCACTGTGTTACATTCCCACCAGCAAAATGTAGGGTTCTAGTTTCTCCATATCCTCACCAACACTTATTATCTGTCCTTCTGATTCTAGCCATCCTAGTGGGTATGAAGTTGTGTCTCATGGTTTTGATTTGGATTTCCCTTTAACTAATGATATTAAGCATATTTTTATGTGCTTATTGGCCTTTTATATATATCAGGATCATTCTCTGTTGATTTTTTTCTCTCGAGTTTGAGTTGTTGTCTTATGGTTTCATATGTTGGATAATATTGGACTATATCCTGGACATTGTGAATCCTACATTGTAGAAAATCTGGATTCAAGTATGTTCTTTCAACAAATTTGATTATTTTATTTTAGTAGGTGGTTACCTTGTCTGAACTTAAACTTCTTGCTTCTCTGTTGTGAGCAACATATGGAATCTCGTTTCAGTTCTTTTGTCCTTAGCCGGGCTGCATGGAATCTTCTTCACATATATATGATTTGGGAGTCAGCCAGAGATTTGGGAAGAGTTTATACACAAAATTTGGGGCTCCCCGCTCTACCTCTCATTTATTTTCCCCGTCACACACAGTTTACAGCTGTTGTAGTTGTCCTGAATTCTGTGGTTGAACTAGACTGTGGGTTTCTAAGTTTTTAAAAATGTGGCAGTGACTGAGGTTGTAAACAGTGGCAACTCACCCTTTTTCTAAGTGTCAAACTCCCTTCAGTTTCTACTTGTTTTTTGTTCACTTTTTTTAGTGACTTCAGGTAATTGTTTTTTTATATTTTGTCCAGAATTTGTAGACATTATGTTTGATAGGGTTGGATTCAGTAGTAGCTGTTCGACTGTAACCCAGAATCAGAACCTCTGTCCTATTTTTGTTAACTTGTTTCTTCAGGTGGCATAGAAATTTCCTCTGAATGGCTATTCTAGTAATACTTGCCTTTAAATTTTTAACAAATAGTTTGCAAGATTTATTTTGATCATCATCAATAATTTTTAAATATCTATGATTCATTTGGCATACAAGGCAAAATCTTTAGCGTTGGGGGATTATACTCTTCATTGTTTGAATTCAAGAAGGTTAGATTATCAGATTGTTTCTGTGAGTTTCTGTCCCGCCCCCCCCCCCCCATAGATTTAGCTACTCTAGGAATATGGCTTTAATTTGCATGCATGCCTTTTGGAAACATAGCAAACGTTATTTCACACATAACTTTACATGCAATTGTAGTTATTTGAAACCAAAGTAAGAATTTTGGGTATTCCATAAAATTAATTATAGGAAAACTATAAATATTATGCATGAGTATTTGTAAGTATGTTTGAAATTTATTCATTTCATCAGTATTATTATCCTAATAGCCTAACCAGTAATTATATCAGTGATCTCCTTCTGGGGCCCTTGGAGCTGTGGGGATAAGAAGCATTCCTCTTTATTCCAAGGTTTGTACTATTAGAAACTATCTGTTTTTTACTTGTAAGTTGTCTTCACTGAACACAAAAGGTAACAAGGTGGGTTCATGGTTGGATCTTAAATAAATGGAATATAGAAAGAACTATCCATGTAATTTTCCAAATACTTTTTGTAAAATACAAAATTTCCCATTCTTTCCCACTTTCCTTTAGGGTTCCATTAACTTCAAATGATGATGATGATGATGATGATGATGGTAAAGAGAAAATGCAATGTGATGACAATATTAAATCAAAGATGTCACCTGATATTCCCTCTTCAGTATCAACAAGACAACCTTTATCAACTCAGTGTAATTTGGAATTATTATTTCTTAAAGAAAATAATCAGAATGTGTGTGGTTTAAGTGATTCAGAGCATATTTCTTCTATTGATATACTTCCCAAAGGTAAGGTTGTTAGTTCATTTTGAGTATCATTATTAAGTAGTTAGGTTCATCAAATTTTTTTCTTGAGGCATGGTTTATAAACAGTTAATAAGTTAGATCTGTTACGTTATGGATTTACTAACTTTTGCTGTTTAAAATTGCTGGTGAAAAATTTAAAAATAAATATGCTGACAAATGTCAAATGCACCATGGGCTAATACTGTTACTCTGGGAGCAGTATTTAGAAGTAAACCTGCCTAAAGAGCTTCTCTTGGTATCTTAGCTTATGAATTAAAAGGTACCATACCCTGCTTAACAACAGGGATACGTTCTTGAGAAATGCATCGTTAGTTGATTTCGTAGTTGTGCAAATATCGTAGAGTGTACTTACACAAACCTAGATGGTATAGCCTACTACACACCTAGGCTGTATAGTACTAATCTTACAGGACCACCATCATATACATAGTCTGTCATTGACCAAAATGTTTTGTGCAGTGCATGACTGTATATTTATTAAGTTTGGTCTTCTCCTTTTCATAGATAGAAAAATTGGATGCTTAGATAGGTGTAGTGACTTTTTAAAAATCATAACCAATTAGTGGTAAAGCGAAAACCTGAGCCTGGCTAATGGTTTAGTTAGAGAAAATGACACATTTTATTTATGTGGTATTTCAGAATAATAATCCTATGGTGTAGTCTGGCTTTGTATTTGTCATAGATTTTCAGATTGGGATATGGAACCACAACTATATTGAATTTAGAGCTTAGAATTATTTTTCCTTTCTAAAAATTTATGTGAGTGTGTGTGTGTAATTTATATAAACTTTAGCTTCCTTCTCATAGCCTTTCAACAGTAATCCTTATCAGAGTTATTACTGTTATTTGGGTTCCTTTGCTGGCCTCCTCCCATTCTAGAAATATATTTTAGTGGCTCTACTTTTGGCTATTCTCCACTCTACTGTTGGGACCAAAGCAGAGTGAATTCTCAGGAATTATATTCCATAGATACAAGTATAAAATGTGGGTTATGAATACTGTGGTCATTTTGGCTTTATTTTTTATCAGCATAGATTCTTCATAATATAAGTATCTGAACAGAACAGAACACATTGTCAGAAATCTTCTCTGTGAAACAGTTTGATTTCTAATCTCTTTTGTTTAAAATGATAAATTTCATGTCATTTCTTATTTCTGAGTTTTGTTTCCCTTTGTTTTATAGAAAGCCATTCCCGCTCAGACCAAAGTTCCAATAGTTCTTTAATGAGTGAGATGAAAAACGTCCAGTCCATCAGCCACAGAAAGGAGAAACCATCTCTTGGTAATGTGACTGAAAGGAAAAAACGTGTATCATCTCGGGAATCAAAGAATCCTGCAGACGCTCCCTGTGTGACAGATTTAGAGCAACAGCAGATTTCAAGTCCAGGATTAAATCGGAATAATGAGATAAGTGATTGTACTAATGAAACAAATATTAAAATGCAAAGAAACATCCAGGGCCTTCCTGACACCTCTGAGTCTGCTGGTGAACCTACTGCAGAGCACGTGAGTCAAGTTGAGGGTAATGGCGACTTTCAATTGCAGAAAACTGTGTATGATGCTGACATGGACTTAACTGCAAGTGAAGTAAGCACAATTATTACAGTTTCAACAGGGACTAAAAATAAAAGTAATAAAAAACCAAATGATTGTGGAATGAAAACTTTCAGAAAAGTGAAAGATTCAAGCTCTGACAAAAAGAAAGAAAGATCAAAGAGACAATTTAAAAATAGTTCACATGTGGATATTGAGGAAAAGATTGAAAACAGACCAGAAAGAAGATCTGTTGTTCTGGATGGCAAAGGGGATTCAGAAGATCCAAATTTTATTTTCAATACTGAACAGCTGGCTCAGTTGAACATCCTGAAGAAAATTCATAATGGCTTCGATCAAGATGACAGACAAAGTACACGGTATAATAAAAAAAAGAAAAGAATATGTGTAACAGATGAACCAGAAGAACCGTACTTGTTCTCCCAAAGTTCAGATAAATTCCAACAGGAGAGTAAATTTGATATGGGTCAGAGTTCTCTAGCTTGTAATAAAAGTAAACCTTCTAGACAGACTTTTGTGATTCATATGTTAGAAAAAGGTAACTTGTTCCCAAACCAAAAGGATAAAGAAACCATTTCTGAAAACCTAGAAGCCACAAATGAGTTTCAAACAGTTGATCTTTCCACCAAAGATAATGGGAATTTACATGATTATGAGACCCAAAATTTGTTGGATTTGAAAAAGCATGTCACTGATATGCAACCTGCTCAGCAAAATGAATCAAAAATAAATAAGAAGCTTAGGCAGAAAGTAAATCGGAAGACAGAAATAATTTCCGAAATGAACCAGATATATGGCGATACTGCTAAAGATGCACATGGCCCAGAAGAAGGTAACTTTTTCTTCCAAATCCAGAAGGATAAAGAAACCATCTCTGGAAACCTAGAAGTTTCTAAAGAGTCTCAAATACCTACTCTTTCCACCATCAGTAATGGAAACCTGTGCAATTGTGAGACCCAGGATGTGTTGGGTTTTCAAAAGCAGATCACCAATGTGTCCATTCTTCAGCAAAATGAATCAAAAGTTAATAAGATTAGGCAGAAAGTAAATCGGAAGACAGAAATAATTTCTGAAGTGAATTATATAGATGATGAGAAAAGTGTGTATTGCCCAGGAAAGGATAACTCTTTCTTCCTAACCCAGAATGATACGGCAATCATCCCTGAAAACCGAGAAGTCCCAAGTGAGTTTACAATACATTCTCTTTCCACCAAAGATAGTGGAAACCTGTATGATTTTGAGACTCAAGATGTTTTGAGGGTGAAAAAGCCTGTCCGTGATATGCAGGCTGCTTGTCAAAATCAATCAGAAATAGATAAGAAGCTTAGGCAAAAGGTATGTCGGAAGACAGAAATAATTTCCGAAATCAACCAAATATATGAGAATAATGACAAAGGCATACATGATCCAGGAAAAGGTAACTTATTTTCTCTGGCCCTAAAGGATAAAGAAATCATCCCCAAAAGCCTAGAAGACTCAAATGAGTTTCAAACAGCTGGTCCTTCCACAAGAGGTAATAGGGACCTATGTGATTATGAGACTCAAAACATTTTGGGGATGAAAAAGCATGTTACTGATATGCCACCTGCAAAGCAGAATGCATCAAAAATAAATAAGAGGCTCAGGCAGAAAGTAAGTCGGAAGACAGAAATAATTCTGGAAATGAACCAGCTAAATGAATTTAATGACAAAGGTGTGCATGACCCAGAAAAAGATGACTTCTTTTCCCTAACCCAAAAGGATAAAGAAACCATTTCTGAAAACCTGGAAGTCACAAATGAATTTAAAACAGCTTATCTTTCCACCAAAGATAATGGAAATTTATATGAGTGTGAGACCTGGAATATGTTGGATATGAAAAAGCGTGTCACTGATATGCAATCTGCTCAGCGAAAGGAATCAAAAACAAGTAAGAAGCCTAGGCAGAAAGTAAATCGGAAGACAGAAATAATTTCTGAAATGTTCCAAATATATGAGGATAATGATAAAGATGTGCCTGGCCCAGAAAGCTATACAAAAGATCTTGATCTTAAAATAAATAAATCCAAACAAAGACTTGAATGCCAAGGTATTATCAGTAGAAACTGTATGGAAATCAACAGTAATGAAAAGGAAAATTGTGATCAAATTTCAAATCCTTGTAAACTTGTTAAAAAGCCTGGGAAAGAATCATCAGGCAGGGCAAAGAACGTTTTGGCAAAAAGTGAAAACAAACCTATTTTGCAGTTAACAGATTCTTCACAGACTTGTATCTCCTTAGAATCGGGTTTAAAACATGTTCCTAATGAAGCAGATTCTGATCCTGGAAACCAAATGGAATTATGTAACGATCTAAAGCAAAGCACTACAACTCTGAATAAAAACAGAGATATCCCCTCTGTGGAAGTGATAAAAGAAGGAGAGTGCCAGGTCAGAAAAGTCAGTAAGATGCCATCCAGATCAAAAAGGAAGACCTTCAGAGATCCTTCTCCAGAGAGCTGTGAAGTAACCAACACCATTCAGGGAGTATCAGATGAATCTGAACAAGCCGATAAGGAAAAAAATTTGGAAAATAATAAAATTGTCACAGTTAAGCCAGACTTTTACACAAAGGTGTTGACGTCTTTATCTCAAATATATTCACCTAATATACAAGAGTCTTCCTTTAACAGTGTTCATGAAGGTTCAATACCTTTAAGTATTTCTTCTAGTAAAAATCTGATAATAAGAGAAAATTTTGCCCTGGAGAGCTCACCAATCTTTCAAGTAAGTGAGGATGTGCATGAGAAGATGGAAGGGATGAAATGTAAAGTCAGCCAGAGGACACAAAAATCAGAAATAGGTAGGTCAATACCTGAGGTGATCAAGTTTTAAAAGTGTATTTTTTTTCACTTAACCAGTAAAATATTTCCTTTTATAACTGATATTTTTATAGAATTTAAAAACAGTATTTAACTGTGTTGCCTGATCTATGGAAGCAATATGAAGCAATTTTAAAAAGGTTTAATACTTTGGGAAGATAACCGTGAGAATGTCTTGGACTTTTATAACCTAAAACACGGATTTGGCCTTCACCACAAAGTTCTCCGATAATGGCATTAGGCAGATAATTTATTTCCTCATATGTTTGAAGGAAATTGAGTGTTTTCAATGTGTATAATAATGCATTGCCCTGGTTTGTTTAACAAAGCCACCTGCAAGTTTCCTAAGGGCGAGACTCTCCAACAGCGTATATTTAATGTGATCAAAGCATTGTTCTAGATGTTTTAGAGGATTAAAAAATAACCAATACCAGCTCCCTTTCCTCAGAATACATGGATGTAAAAGTAACAAACAGTGTTGAAATGTGGTAAATGGTGTAATAAAAGCACACACATTATGCTGAGGGCTATAATTGGGAGTCATTTGACTAGAGGAACCTGCAAAGGCGTCATGAAGGGAGCATTTTAGGCCCTTAGGGACAGGTAGGCTTTTGACCTTCAGTGTTTCTTCTTTGCCCCAGTTATTAAAATAGTATTCACTGAAGAAAATTGGAAGTAGAGAATCAGAAAATAGCAGGAAAAACAGTCAGTTGGGAAACTGCAGTCAACATTTTGACACATGCATACAGACTTGAATCTATGGATTTTAAATAGATACTTGAAATCCTATTATATATAACATTACTCATCCCACTTTTTCCCCTTAACATTGAATCCTAAGGATGTTCCTTTGTTAATAGAAATTTTGTGACATTTGACATTCCCATGTCAATTACAGTTTTCTACGGGGAGCCTAGCATTTCCAGTACATGTGTGTGGAACACTAGGATTTTGATGGATCAGGCTGCTCCAGTAGAAGGAATACTGGAGGGAAGGAAGGAGAAAGGTCTAGAGCTGCAGGACATGTTAGAGGACAGGAGCCATCTTTCGTCTCTGCTCCTCATGGTGCCTTTCACAGAGTGAGCCACTGATGACCAATGTTCCATGAATGCACATTAATTTGTGTGATTCTGTGAAGAGAGTTGAATCATGAAGAATTGTTATCAGCCTGTATGTGATTTCAGAATAAAATTGTTGCAGGCCACTTTGGTAGTTTATTTCAAATTTTAAGTCTCTTTTCCTCTCTTTATTGCTAGAAAAAAATTAAACATTTACAAATAATTTCAGTGTTACTATTGTAATGTTTAAAATTATAACTTATTGTTAAGTTTAAAAATTTGCTACCAACAATTTGCAAGCCATTAAATATCCCATATCTTTTCCATCTCTCTCTCTCTTTTTACAAATATTTCTGAAAATAATATTCTTTTCAGGAGATAGAACACTACAGGACTTGACAAATACCAATTTTGTTTCAAATAACACTGCTAAATCTGACAGTAAGTCAGAAGGTCTGTCTTCAGAGCTACCAAGCCGGAGAAGAAGGTGTACTCCTCTCGATTTAAAAGAGCCAAGTCTCAAAAGGTATGTATTTCAATGATATTCAGTGATTTCACTGTGATATTATATATGTTTTTTAAAAAATTCCTGCCTGAATTAGCATTTGAGTACTTCTGATTATCGATAAAACGTATACTGTTGACTTGTAACAACCACAGTATGATCTGGGTAAGAATTGAAGAAAGGTCTTTTATTCTTTGAACAGACTTTTAAAACTAATTTGTTGCCTATGATTTGCAAACCAGCGTTTCAATATCTGTTACCCACATTTATTTATTTTCTACCTTGTCCTTCAAAGAATTCAAAGTGGTTTATATGTCCTTTGGCCTCAAAGAACAGCACTCCTTTTTCTTTCTTTTTTTAAACTTCAGACATACCCCAACAAAGAGAAAATAGTACCTCCCACCCCCATGTATCCATCCCTCAGGTTCAACAGTCATCAATATTTTGACATATTTACTTCATCTATCCTTTTTTGTTGTGGTATTTTTTAAAGCAAATGCCTAATATTGGGTCATTCACTTCCTAAAACATTTCCATATATATCTCTGAAAAATAAGAACTTCTCAACCAAACTGGACAACAATGATCACATCTAACAAAGTTATCAATGTTATCATCTAATAGCTAATTCCTATTCAATATCTATTCAAAATCTATTCAGATTTCCTTGATTATCTCAAAAATGCCCAAATGCCTTTTACATGTGTTTTATTCAGAATCTCATTTTTTTAAAGAATAAATGAACCTGATCGTATTTGGGACAGTATTTTCAAAAGGATAGAGAAAAATATTGTTAAATGTTCACTTCTTTATGTTGTTTCAGTGTTTGGTTTTTTTATAAAATTAGATATTGGAGGTTCTGGCAGGTATTTTAAAACAATAACCAGCAGATGGCAGCAATACAGGAGAGGGTGCAAGAGAAGCAAATTAAAAGTGAAATAAAGGACCCAAGGGCTTTTTTTAAAAAACAGCTTTATTGAGCTATAGTTCACAAACCATACATCTCTCCATTTAAAGTGTACAAATCAGTGGTTTTTGGTATATTCATGAATATGTGCACCATCTCCACAGTCAATTTTAGATTTTCTTCACCTCAAAAACAAACCCCATGCCCTTTACCTATCGTTACCATACCCCCCAGCCCTAGGCAACCATTCATCTACTTCCTGTCTCTATAGATTTCCCTGTTCCAGACATTTCCTATGAATGGAATCATGTGATATGTGGTCTTTGGAGCTGGCTTCTTTCATTTAGCATAATGTCTTCAAGGTTTGTCCATATTGTAGCATGTATCAGTATTTCATTCTTTTTTATGACTGAATGATAGTCTGTTGTATAGATACACCACATTTTGTTTATCTATTTGTGTATTGGTGGACATTTGGTTGTTTCCACCTTTTGGCTATTATGGATAATGCTGCTATACACATTTGTTTGCAAGTCTTTTTGTGTACATATGTTTCTCTTCTCTTGAGTGAATTGCTTGTTGTGAACTCTTGTTGTGAATTGGTGGGTCATTGGTAGCTCTATGTTTAATCAGTTCAGGAACTGGTAGACTGTTTTCCAAAGATGCTACAGCATTTTACATTCCCACCAATGGTGTGCGAGAGTTCTGATTTCTCCATATCCTCGCCAACACACTTATTATTATTTGACTTTTTGATGATTCTAGCCATACCAGTGGGTGTGAAGTGGTGTCTTATTATGGTTGTGATTTGCATTTCCCTGATGACTAATGATGTTGAGCATCTTTTCATGTGCTTATTGGCCATTTGTGTATCTTCTTTGAAGAAATATCTATTCAGATCCTTTGCCCTTTTTTTAGTTGGGTTGTCTTTTTATTATTGAGTTGTAAGTTAAACTTTTTATGTTGGACTAATTTTAGACCTACCAAAAAGTTGTAAAAATAGAATGGAGGTTTCTCATATGCTCCTCACCCAGCTTTCTCTAATTTTAACATCTTACATACCCATGGTATGATTTTCAAAACTAGAAAATCTTATGCTGCAGTACTGTTAACTAAACTATAGACTTCCACTAATATCTCTTGCTCTTTTAGAATCCTATCCAGGATCTCACTTTGCCTTTAGTTCTTGTTTCTCCTTAGTCTCCTCTAGCTGCTGAGTGTGGCAGTATTTTATTCCTTAACCTGGGTGGCAGGTGCATCAGCTTTTACTTGATTGTTTTTAAATTGTATGTTTTCATATATTCTTACATGTATGCTAACGTTCATAATAAAAAGGAAATATGTAGGTAACATGTATAAAATCTATGTTGATAAATTTTTCTTAAACTTTAATACTTCCCACCATCACAGAGTATTTCAAATACATGGCAAAGCTTGTGATTTGAGGAAACAGCTTTCTACTGATATGAAGCAGCAATTTTCTTCTCCATGCTTCACAGCAAAAGCAGTAGTTCTGTGTTATTATTGTTAATCTTCCCTTTTTTTCTACCTTGCAGGAAGATGAGAAGATAAGGTGAATTTATGGATTCTGGTTTTTCTGAATTCTCAAACCATAACCTCTCAAAACAGATATATAAATAGGATCAAGAAAAGGAAACGCGTTTTGAAAAGTTTTAGGTTTTTTTTTCGTCTTCTGCGTTTTCCTGGAGTGTTGATTTATCCAGTCTTATGTTTAGATATATGCGCCTAAAGTAGCTGTTTTGTAATATTAAACTTAGGAAGTCATTTTGGTTATCCTGTAACTTATCCACCTGCTCATTTAAGCTTCTTTCAACCTCACAGCCCTTAACTAAACAATAGCTATTAACCTTTTAGCCAAATAAAATGTATTATAAATACTTTGCGCATTGGTTTTCTCACTGTATGCCAAGCTGTCTTGTTTTGTTTTGTTTTTAAACCGTTCAGTATATGGGAACATCTCAGAGGTTTTAAAAGTCACCCCCTGCCCCAGCCAGTCTTCTCTCACCCTTCATTCCTCTCCTTGCAGAATTACTTGTGTTATATGTAATCTGATGACTTGGCTGAGGGGGTTAACCTTTCAGGCTCTTGTGAATTTGGTTTTTATGACTTTATTTTAAAGCTCACCTACTATTCCAGTCATGAAAAGTAATAAATCCTATTCATATCTGAGCTCAAGGTACATAGCTCACTGCATTCAAATGACCAGTCAAATTGTATTCTGCCTAAATGGGAAAGCTTTCTTAAACAATATCTGACAAGTAAAAGGGTAGGCCCAGAAATCTGCATTTCTAGCAAACATTTCAGAGAATTTGGGGGTAGATTGTCCTAGGAGCAAACTTTGAGAATTGCTGTAGGAGAAGAGAGTCCCACAGAACTTGCTCACAAGACCAGCAGTGTCGGTGGAGTGGAGGCCAGAGGCTTTGTTACAGGCACGGTGTACACAGTGTTGGGGAGCTCGGCACCCTGACAGCCCTTGATCCCTTTCCTGCACCCCTGTTACTTTCAGCCTTTGGACTTCCTGTAGTCATCATTCTCTGGTATTATATTTTTGTTCCTATTGCTTATTTCTATTTTTTTCTCCTTTCTATGAGATTTGTCTTTTCTTTTTTCCCTTCCCATGCAAATTATTTTTCATTTTATATAGTCAAATTTGTCAACCTTTTTTTTTTTTTAGCAGTGGAATTTGGTCACAGTAAGAAACAATTTTCCTATTCCCAGATTATCAAGACATTTACCCATGATTACATTTTGTTTTTACATTTAAATTTCTGACCCATGTGGATTTTGTTCTATTGTATAGGGTGAGGTATGAATGCAATTTTGACCTTTTTCCAAGTGACTCCCCATTAATTTAAAAATTTGTGTTTTCCACTATTGATTTGAAATGACACCTTCTTTTTTCTTTTCTTTTTTGTGAGGAAAATTGGCCCTGAGCTAACATCTGTTGCCAGTCTTCCTCTTTTTGCTTGAGGAAGATGGTCGCTGAGCTAACATCTTTGTCGATATTCCTCTGTTTTCTATGTGGGATGCTGCTACAGCATGGCTTGCTGAGCAGTGTGTAGGCCCACGCCCAGGATCCAAACCTACGAACCGTGGGCTGCCGAAGCGGTTCTGTGCCACCAGGCTGGCCCCGAAATGCCACCTTTTTTTATGTTGTATTTCCATGTGCAGTTAAATTTATTTCTCCATTTTCTCTTCCCTTCTACTAGTCTGTGTGTCTTTTTTATGCCCCACTACCATACTCTTTATTTTATTTTATTTTATTTTATTTTATTTTATTTTATTTTATTTTTTAAGGATTGGCACCTGGGCTAACAACTGTTGCCAGTCTTTTTTTTCTGCTTTGTCTCCCCAAACCCTCCCTGTACACAGTTGTGTATCTTAGTTGCAGGTCCTTCTAGTTGTGGGATGTGGGACGCCGCCTCAACGTGGCCTGACGAGCGGTGCCATGTCCGAGCTCAGGATCCAAACCCTGGGCCGCTGCAGCGGAGCACTCGAACTTAACCACTCGGCCACGGAGCCGGCCCCCATACTCTTTAAATTATAGAGACTTTAGGGAAGTTTCAAAGTTTCCCTCATAGAGGTTTACACATTTCTTGATAAATTTATGCCTTGATGTTTTACCTTTTTTTCTTAGTAATATAAATGGAATCTTCTTTTTGATTCTCTCTTCTAATTGATTATTCTTTACATATATGAAGATTATTGATTTCTGTATGTTAATTACTAAACTCTGTTATTGTTTGTAGTATATTCCTGACATATCTCCTGAAAACTAAGCTATCTTTACTTCTTTTTTCCCCAATTCATATGCAGCTCATTGCTTTTTCTTGTCTAATTGCATGGCTGCTACCTTAAGTAAAGTGTTAAATAGTGGTAGGTATCCTTGTCCTGTTCCTGATTTTCGTGAGAATGCCTCCAGTTTTACCCATTTAGTAAGATGCTGGGTTTGAGCTGGTTATGTATATTTATAATCACATTAAAGTACTATCTATCAATTATTATTCAGTGCTTTTTAGAAAAATCATGAATGAGTGTTGAATTTTGTCATGTGACTTTTGGCATTGATGGAGATTGTATTCGTTATTGTATTTATTTTATAAATTGTTATAATTTATAACAAGAACTGAAAAGGCAAAAGGGACCAGTGGAGTATCGTCAAGGAAGTAACTAGGAGAAGCACCCAGCACCTCCAGGGCTGAGGGAACAGGACAGGATGTAGTTACTGAAGTTAGGAAGAGTTCCAGGACTCTGGTGAAAGAGTACAACTGGCTGGTGCTGTCTCTCTGAAGCACTATGACAAGACTGATCTGAGTGTGGAAAAGCTGCGAACTGGAGCCACCTGTTGCTACTGAAGTCAGTTGTTCCTGCCAGGATGAACTATTTCTGTGTCGATGCTGGCAGGAACAGGAAGCAAACAGGAAGGAAGAAACTTCTCCTGCCTCTTCCCTCCTTCCAGCTTGCCTCTATCATCTTCTATTGCCAGAGACTAAAAGGGAGCCTGGCAAAGGAGAAGTGTGATTTGCAAAGGCCTAACCTTAACAAAGTGGAGTAGAGAAGTGTGGATTTGATGCTGAAACACAATATATCTTAATAATCAGCACAAAAATGACACATGATAGCTTAGTGTGATGAACTATGTTCATTAATTTGTTGATACTGTAACATTCTTGTTTTCATGGACTAAATCCCAGTTTTTAATGTATGCTAGCTATCGTCTCTCAGCTCCAAGGCCATCTCTCTCTACTTTGCTCTGTGATGCAGGAACACAACAAATCAGATTGTTTCTTTGCTGGCTGACTCTTTTTTAGCTTCTGTCAATAGGAGGTGATAGAAGGGGATGAAAAGTCAGGAAGAGGGAAAAGGAACTTGCTCCTGCCTATTTGCTTGCTTTTCCTGTCAGCATTGCGTCAGCAGTGGTGCTTCCCTCAGGCCAGCAGTTGGCTCCAGTCACCAGTTGGTTAGCACTCCCAGAACCAGTCTCATTATGCCCCCTTGGAGGTAGCAGCACTACTTGGGCTGTGTGCCCTCATAGACCTGAGGCCTAGCTCCTCAGGGGGCCTCCATCAGGCTCCTGAGGTGGCAGCACCATCCTGGCCACATGCCATCCTTTGAGATCTGAGTTCCAACTCCTGGAAGCCCTTTTCCTAGCACTTGAGGTATTAACAGTGGCCGAGCAGTGCCCTCCCCTCAAGGTCTCTTCCAAGTTTCTAGGTTCTAATAATCCCAGCCTTGTCCTTTTCTTACCCAAGCTTCTTGTTGTACATTGCTGGAGGGAATGCAAAATGATAACAGCTTTATAGAAAAAATTTTGATGATATCCAGCAAAATTTCATATGTGTGTAAAATCATTCAACCCAGCAATCTCACTTTTAGGAAACTATACCAAAAATTCTCTTGAAAAAATACAAAAATCTCACTATGACATGCGTTGTAATAGCGAAAAAGGAAGAAAAAAAAAAGGAGCAATCTAAATAACCATAAATAGGGGACAGCTAACTTGAAAGCTGCCCAAAATGAATGAAAATAACTACCAAGTTGGTGACAAACACAGAGATACTTGACCTCAGAAAAGGAATTTTGAATTTGTGTCTTTATTAGGGTATACTCTAAGGATAAAAAGAATGTAAAAAATCTTAAACTTTCGGGGAGTGACATCGGCATCATGTTGGAGTGAGTTCCCTTTGTCTCTCCCCTCTAATTTACAACTAAATAGACATCCATTAACCAACAGAGGATTCCTACACAGCACAACAGGATGCCTGAGAGATCCATGCAGCTATACATCTGAAGGTGGGTGGACTGGACCCTTGGGAAGCAGTGGAAGTGGGGGAACACCCCCCACCTCCACCCTACTCCCTGCTGTTGGGAGTGATCCAGGTTGCAGATCCTCATAGCAGTCAGCATGACTGTGAATGGAACTGGGGGCAGCCTGGCCCATACATGAATGCTTGCGGAGCCCAGCTGGCCTTGCCTGTAGGAGCTCCCACTGTGCTGCAGTGGCCCCAACCATGTGAATGCAGAGCAGCTGACTGGAACAATTACGAGCAGACAGAGCAGGGACAGAAAACAACCCCTGTCCCCCTCCCCCAATGGTGGCAGGTGGAGTCTGTGACTGGTAGCAACAGGAACCACAGTGGAACTGGTGACTCAGCCCTGAATGGCAGCAACTCTGACACAAGCTCCACCAGCAGCAGGAGGTTGTATATAAGTCCCTGGGTCCACAGGCCCCCCCACCAGAAACAGTGATATCTGTGAACCCAGAACCCCTGGCATCGGTGCAACCAGCACCCCAAGACAACTCAGGAACAGCAGTGCAGGTGGTACACAAGACAGCAGCATCCAAGGCCATGGAGAGCCAGTGGAGGAACATGAGACCCAGGTGACCAAAACCAAAGTAACCAAAGCTGTACCCAAATAAGAAAAGGTGATTACTACCACAAATGCACTGTAGTTCATCAAACACCATAATGAACTACAGTAACATTACAGAACAGGACAATGACAACTCTCCAGAAACCAAACGTGAAGTGACAGAAGACTACAGTCTAACTGACAGAGAATTCAAAATAGCTGTCATAAAGAAACTCAGTGAGTTACAAGAAAACTCAGTGAGCTCAAGAATAAAATTAATGAACAGAAGGAATACTTCACCAAAGAGATTTAAGCCCTAAAAAAAACCTAAACAGAAATTCTGGATGTGAAGAACACAATTAATGAGATAAAAAATAAGGTAGAAAGCATAAAAGATAGAGTAGACCTTATAGAGGAGAGAATTAGTGGACTCAAAGATAGAAACCTAGAAATGTTTCAGGTGGAGGAGAAAGAACTAAGATTATTTAAAAATGAAGAAATTCTCTGAGAAATATCTGACTCAATTAGGAAAAGTAACATAAGGATTATGGGTATCCCAGATGGAGAAGAGAGGGAGAAAGGAGCAGAGAGCTTGTACAAAGAAATGAAGCTGAGAACTTCCCAAACCTGGATAAGAAACTGGACATACAAGTACATGAAGACAATAGAACTCCTAATTACATCAATAAACAAAGACCATCTCCAAGGAATATAATATTGAAACTGCCAAAAGTCAATGACAAAGAAAAAAATATTAAGGGCAGCAAGAGAGAAGAAAATAACCTACAAAAGAACCCCCATCAGGCTTTCAGCTGATTTCTCAGCAGAAACCATACAGGCTAGGAGAAATTGGAATGATATGTTCAAAATACTGAAAGACAACAGCTATCAGCCAAGAATACTCTGTTCAGTGAAATTATCCCTCAGATATGATGGAGAAATAAAACCTTTCCTAGATAAACAAGAGCTGAGGGATTTCATCACCACTAGACCTGTCTTCAAGAAATGATAAAGGGAGACCTCTTACCTGAAACAAAAAGGCAAAGGTTTACACAGCTTTGAGCAATGAGAGATAGACAAAATTAAAAAAAATTGTAGATCTCTATCAGAATAGGTTAGCAAACAATTATAAAAGATAAAGGGAAAGAAAGTATCAAAAATAAGCACTTCATTTTAGTCACAAATTCCCAATACGAAAAATAAGTTGTGACATCAAAAACATAGAAGAGGAAGAGCAAAGGGATGGAACCTGATTAGGCTAATGGAGATAAGAGGCTGTCAGAAAATAGACTGTCTCATCTATGAGATCTTTTATACAAACCTCATGGTAACCACAAAACAAAACATAAGAGCAGAGTCACAAATCAAAAGTAAAGAGAAAACCATCACAGAAAACCACCAAACTGATATACCAGTCAGAAATACAAGGAAAAAGAAACAATGGAAATATAGAACAATATGAAAATGAGATAAAATTGCAGTATTAAGCCCTCATGTATCAATATTCACTCTAAATGTAAATGGATTGAATTCACCAATCAAAAGACATAGAGTGGCTAGATGGATTGAAAAACAAGACCCAACAATATGCTGCCTCCAGGAAACACCCTAAAGGTCTCAGCTCTAAAGGATCTCAGCTCTAAAGACAAACATAGGCTACGGTTGAAGAGATGGAAGATGATACTCCAAGCAAATCGCAAGCAAATAAAAGCAGGTAAAGCCATACTTACATCAGACAAAGTGGACTTCAAGATAAAAAAGACAAGGAGAAACAAAGGTGGGCATTATATAATGATAAAAAGGACATTCTGCCAAGAAGACATAACACTCATTAATATATATGCACCTAGTACAGGAGCACCAAAGTATATAAAGCAACTATTAACAGACCTAAAGGGAGAAATTAAGAGCAACGCAATAATAGTAGGGGACTTCAATACCGTACTTACATCAATGGATAGATCATCCAGACAGAAAGTCAACAAGGAACCAGTGGCCTTAAATGAAACACTAGACAAGATGGACTTACTAGATATACGTAGAACATTCCATCCAAAAACAACAGAATATACATTCTTCTCAAGTGCACATGGAACATTCTGAAATATAGACCATATGTTGGGAAACAAAGCAAGCCTTAATGAATTTTAGAAGATTGAAATCATATCAAGCATCCTTTCTGACCACAATGTTATGAAATTAGAAATCAACTACAAGAAAAAAGCTGGGAAAGTCATAAATATGTGAAGACTAAACAATGTGCTACTGAACAACCATTGGATCAATGAAGAAATCAAAGGAGAAGTCAAAAAATACCTGGAGGCAAGTGAAAATGAAAACATACTAACTCTTGTGGGATGCAGCAAAAGTGGTACTAAGAGGGAAATTTATAGCAATATAGGCCTACCTCAACAAACAAGAAGAATCTCAAATAAATATTCTTAACACCTAACAGAAATAGAAAAAGAACAAAAGTCCCAAATTCAGTAGAAGGAGGGAAATAATAAAAATCAGAGCAGAAATAATTGAAATATAGACTAAAAAAACAGTAGAAAGGATCAATGAAACTAAGATCTAGTTCTTTGAGAAGATAAAATTGACAAACCCTACCCCAACTCACTAAGAAAAAAAGACAAGGCTCAAATAAATAAAATTAGAAATGAAAGAGGAGAAATTACAACATATCACAGAAATATAAAGGATTATAAGAGAGTATTATGAAAAGATATTATGCCAACAAATTGGATAACCTAGAAGAAATAGATAAATTCTTAGTCTCATACAATCTCCCAAAATTGAATCATGAAGAATTACAGAATCTGAATAGACCAATCACAAGTAAAGAGATTGAAACAGTAATCAAAAACTTCCCAAAAAACAAAAGTCCAGGACCAGATGGCTTCTCTGGAGAATTCTACGAAATGGTCAAAGAAGATTTAATACCTATCATTCTCAAACTCTTCCGAAATATTGAAGATGGAATGCTTCCTAACTCATTCTATGTGGCCAACATTACCTTGATACCAAAACCAGACACAGACAACATAAAAAAGGAAAATTACAGGCCAGTATCACTGATGAATACAGATGCTACAATCCTTGACAAAATATTAGCAAATCGAATTAAAATTAAAATTTAAACAATACATTAAATGCATTAAAAGGATCATACACCATGATCAAGTGGGATTTATACCAGGGACAAAGGGATGGCTCAACATCCACAAATCAATCAATGTGATACACAACATTAACTAAATGAGATATAAAAATCACATAATCATCTCAATAGATGTATAAAAAGCATTTGACAAGATCCAACATCCATTTATGGTAAAAATTCTCAATAAAATGGGTATAAAAGGAAAGTGCCTCAAAATATTAAAGGGTATATATGACAGACCCACAGCCAACATCATACTTAACAGTGAAAAACTAAAAGCCGTTCCTCCAAGAACAAGAACAAGACAAGGGTGCGCAATCTTGCTACTCTTATTCAACAGACTACTGGAAATTTTGGCCAGAGCAATTAGACGAGAAAAAGTAATAAAAGGGATCCAAATAGGAAAGGAAGAAGTAAAACTCTCACTGTTTTGGAATATGACATCATTATCTATATAGAATATCCTAAAGAATCCACTAGAAAGCTATTAGAAATAATCAACAACTGCAGCAAATGTAGAAAATCAACATAAAAAAATCAGTTGTATTTCTATACACTAATAATGAAGTAGCAGAAACAGAAGTCAAGAACACAATCCTATATACAACTGCAACAAAAATAATAAAATATCTAGGAATAAATTTAACCATGAAAGTGAAAGACCTATACAATGAAAATTATAAGACATTATTGAAAGAAATAGAAGAAGATGTAAAGAAATGGAATGATATTCCATGCTCAGGGATTGGAAGAATAAACATAATTAAAATGTCCATATTACCTAAAGCAATCTACAGATTCAGTGCAATCCCAATCAGAATCCCAATGACATTCTTCACAAAAATAGAACCAAGAGTCCTAAAATTTATATGGAACACCAAAAGACCCCAAGAGCCAAAGCAGTCCAGAGGAAAAAGAACAGAGCTGGAGGCATCACAATCCCTGGCTTAAAAATATACTACAAAGCTATAGTAATCAAAACAGCATGGTACTGGTGCAAAACCAGACACACAGATCAATGGAACAAAATTGAAAGCCCAGAGGTAAAACCACACATCTATGGACAGTAACTCTTCGACAAAGGAGCCAAGAACATACAATGGGGAAAGGAAAGTTTCATCAATAGATGGTGTTGGGAAAACTGGACAGCCATGTGCAAAAGAAGTAGACTGCTATCTTTTGCCATACACAAAAATTAAATGGATTAAAGACTTGAATGTAAGACTGAAACCATAAAACTCCTAGAAGAAAATATAGGCAGTATACTCTTTGACATTGGTCTTAGCAGTATTTTTCAAATACCATGTCCACTCAGGCAAGGGAAACAAAAGAAAAAATAAACAAATGGGACTACATCAAACTAAAAAGCTTCTACAAGGCAAAGGAAACCATCAACAAAATGAAAAGACAGCCCACCAACTGGGAGAAAATATTTGCAAGTCATATATCTGACAAGGGGTTGATTTCAAAAATATATAAAGAACACATACAACTCAACATAAACAAAAAAAAGCAAGCTGATCAAAAAACGGGCAGAGGATCTGAAGAGACATTTTTACAAAGAAGATATACAGGTGCCTACAGACAAATGAAAAGATGTCTAACATCACTAACTCTTAGGGAAATGCAAATCAAAACTACAATGAAATATCTCCTTACACCTGTCACAATGGCTATAATTAACAAGACAAGAAACAACAAATGTTGGAGAGGCTGTGGAGAAAAGGGAACCCTCATACACTGCTGGTGGGAATGCAAACTGTGCAGCCACTGTGGAAAACAGTATGGAGATTTCTCAAAAAATTAAAAATAGAAATACCATATGATCCAGCTAGCCCACTACTTGATATTCATCCAACGAACTTGAAATCAACAATTCAAAGAGATTTATGCGTCTGTATGTTCATCGCAGCATTATTCCCAATAGCCAAGATGTGGAAGCAACCCAAGTGTCCATTCCAGTGGAATACTACTCAGTCATAAAAAAGACAAAATTGTGCCATTTGTGACAATTTGGATGGACCTTGAGGGCATTATGCTAAGTCAAATAAGCCAGACAGAGAAAGACACCGTATGATTTCACTTGTATGTGGAAGACAAACAAACATATGAATAAGGAGAACAGATTAGTGGTTACCATAGGAGAATGGTGGTGGGGGAGGGTAAAAGGGGTAAATGGGCATGTATGTATGGTGACAGATAGAAACTACACTATTGGTGGTGAACACGATGCAGTCTATACGCAAACTGATATATAATAATGTCCACCTGAAATTTACAGTGTTATAAGCCAATATGACTTCAATAAAATAATTTTTTAAAACTATCAAAAAAAAAGGAAGGAAATTCTAACAACATACTACAACATGAGCAAACCCTGAAGACGTTATGCTGAGTAAAATAAGCCAGACACAAAAGAACACATATTGTATACTTC
>NC_060270.1:135747149-135851941 GCF_021613505.1 Equus quagga
TCTTTGTTCATTGTGCTCAAGAAATTGCTGGAATATAACTGTTCTCCCAGGTTTATCCAGACCAGTACATTGAAAATACAAAGAGTTTGATTTTTTTCTCCCCAGGCCTTTCAAACGCCATTGTGACCAACAGTTTATTTGTATTTTTAACCAAAAGTTGGATGAATCAAACTTTGGGAGCTTATTATTTCAAATTCCACATTCTATTCTCAAGTTGCTCACAATCATAAAAATTGAGGAGACATGATATAGATACACCCCCCCCCCCAAAAAAAAACCCTATCCTCTCTCCTTAGCCCTGATATTCTTCTCCCCACACCCTCAAATCCCACCCGGAGGAAGCAGAGGTAGACAGATCAGAACCAGCTCAGGAGCTTTTTCAGAACTTCCATATCCAGCTGCCCACCCCTATGCTATCCTGATACCCCACCCCAAAGGGCTATCAGCAGAATCTGGGTATAAATCTACAGGAAGAAGAGGAAGAGAAGCAAGTATACAAAACACAGGTTGTAGGAGGGTTAGAATCCAATGGGGTCTCCCATTCCAGCCCACCACTCCTTCCTTCCCGAGAGGGATCTTTCCAAAATGCTGACAGTCTGCTGGGGTCATACTTGATAATCTCCAGTAGTCTCCACTGCTGATTGGGTTGTCACAAACTGACCTAAGGCCATTAGGCAACTGACAAATACATCAACTGACAGGTTCTTTTAGTAAGTACTGGCAGTCTCCACTAGCTAGGTCTAGCATCTTGCCTGGTAGGTTCACTTTGAGTGGACACTACACTCTGATGACAGAATCATCTAACCTTCTAGTTGGGCAAGTGACAGCGTCTTCCAGGAAGAAGGCACTCAGAACCAATAGCATCCCAGAGCTGGAGCACTGTTCCCGGCACGGCCTGTGGGATTCCTCCACCTTCTTCAGAGCGGGTTCACAGGGCGAGTATAATCTTTCTAGCCAACCATGCATCTTATTTCTAACATCCCCTATACCAGTTAATGAAATCTTAAGATAAAGTTTTGGAAAATTATTTGAAATGGTTGGGGACCAATTTTGAAGTGTAGATTCATGATATAGATTCTTCAAAAGCAAACTAGTACACCTAGGGTGCAAAGTCATTACATCTAGGGTATAGATAACAGTTAATTTATGCCTAAATACATCACATCATTTATACTAAACTTTTAAAGTATTTTAAAATAAATTATCACACAGAAAACAGAACACAGATTAAGACCAAACTCTTTAGCATAGCCCCCTTATGTCCTTCTCAAACTAACCCCCGCTTCATCTCTGCCTTCCCTCCCCCAACATACACGGACATATATACACACACCCTACACTAGACACACCAAGCTGCTCCCTGCTCTTAGAATTTGGCAGCCATCGTCACAGTTCCAGCCTTTCCACATGCTACTTCTTGCCCCCACTTCTCCATCTGACCAACCTCTTCTCTTCCTTCGAGACCCACCTCCAATATCTCCCACACAGGATCTTTGGGCACCCCTTCCTTCCCAGCCCCATGGATTTGGTCCCCCCTCACCCACATTCTAATGGCATCTCGTACAAACCTCCACATCTGCACACTCACAGTGGTGATACGCTTATTGTTACTGTCTGTCCCTCAGTGGACAGCGCATATCATAAGCACCATGATTTACTGTCTTTGCACCGCCATCACAGCACACCAGACACACAGTAGGTATTTAGTAGATACTTATTGAATAAAGGAAATAAAAGTGAAGGTCCTAGAACATTTCACTGTTACCTCTTTTCCGCCTAGGAAAAGCAGACACCTTCCTATCGTGTTCCCAGCAAATGCATTTCTCAAATACAAATCTGTTGCTTGTATATTGTTCTTTCTAGGCAACTGATTTTCAAAATGGCACAAAACACCAAAGTTCTTAATGTTATTTCATAGCCATTTTTGCCTGGGTTCTAAAAACTCCTCATGGAACTTATGTATTTAAAAATGTGACTTGAGGGGCTGGCCCCATTGCCAAGTGGTTAACTTCATACGCTCTGCTTCGGGAACCCAGGGTTTCACTGGTCCGGATCCTGGGCGCGGACATGGCACTGCTCATCAAACCACGCTGAGGCAGCATCCCACATGCCACAACTAGTAGGACCCACAGCGAAGAATATACAACTATGTACTGGGGGGCTTTGGGGAGAAAAAGGGAAAAATAAAATCTTTAAAAAAAAAAAAAAGTGACTTGCATTCACAGTAAGAGATGTCGAGACCTGACGGAGACTCTCCCTGTCACACTTCCTGCAGCAAGTCGCCTCTGCTGAGGAGCTCCGCTGTGGGCCAGGCTTACTGCAGAATGCCCTCTGAGGCTACGGCCTTTTGCCCTGGTCAGGGTCCAAAAAATGAAGCCGCGATTTAAAAGAAAACTATTCTTATCCCAGAAAGACATGGGAAATCCTCCAAGACAGTTTTTTTTCTTTTTTTTGAGGAAGATTAGCCCTGAGCTAACATCTGCTGCCAATCCTCCTCTTTTTGCTGAGGAAGACTGGCCCTGAGCTAACATCCGTGCCCATCTTCCTCTACTTTCTATGTGGGATGCCTGCCACAGCGTGGTTTGCCAAGCGGCGCCATGTCCACACCTGGGATCTGAACCGGCGAACCCCGGGCCGCCAAAGCAGAACTTGCACACTTAACTTCTGCACCACTGGGCTGGCCCCAAGGCCGTTTTAATACTGCATTTTAAGAGAAGAACTTGAAATGCATAATAACAAAAAGGGTTCTACTTTGTCTCATCAGATAGATTGACATTAAATTTACTTAATGGTAGTCCATGGCCTTCTTTTGGAAGAATAATCATCACTTATATTATACTTAGCTGACTTTAAAAGTAAAACAGCCCTGCTTACTCACATATGAAATGCACGCGAAAATATTCCGCAAACAGTAACATCCTATATAAATGTAAGGTGTTCTATGACCGTTCTATTACTACAAGTAGTAATAGTATAAACCAGGTAGTAGCAGTAGTACTTACTAGTAGTAGTATTGCTGCTGCTGCTATTACTACTACTACTACTACTACTACTACTACTACAGTAATAATAATAATAAAGCAGTGACTAAGTTCTATTGAGTTTAGTTGCTTTTCCATTTGGGGTAAATCACTTTACACCACACAGAGGCCCCCAAAAAGTGAAATTTGGGTTTATAAAAGACATCCAAGATAGATGGCCATCCAAATATGCCAAGCAACATAGGATTGAGATGATTTTCTTTCTTTTTTTTTTTTTTACATTTTATTTTTCCTTTTTCTCCCCAAAGCCCCGCGGTACATAGTTGTATATTTCTAGTTGTGGGTCCTTCTAGTTGTGGCACGTGGGACGCCACCTCAGCATGGAGTGACGAGCGGTGACATGTCAGCGCCCGAGATTCGAACCGGCGAAACCCTGGGCTACCAAAGTGGAGCATGAGAACTTAACCACTCAGGCACGAGGCTGGCCCCTGAGATAATTTTCTAAACAGAGATGTTTAGATCTGGGTCATCAAGAAGATTTCTTGTTCTTTTCCTGCATTTTAATATATTAAGAGATATGAATTAAGAAGCAATTAAAAGTTCCTCCTAAATAATCCCATAGCCAAAAATTATGCCATATGCCGTCACAGTTAACCTTCTTGGGATTTTATTAATGGATGCCTTGAATGTTACATGACTTAGAATGCAGATATTATACTCATCCAAATATTACTTGGCAAGTGACCTCAAACTATTTTCTGAATCAACACTTTACAGGAGCAAAGAGTTTTCACCTTAACCTACCATCATTCCTATGTGGAGAAAGAGAGAGGGAGTGAATGCCAGGTTTCTTGACTCCCTAAGCCTCAAAAGTCTAAATAATAGAGTACGTTTGTTTAAAAGAGGAAGAATAAGACTCTTAGAATAACTTACTGCAAAATTTTACTAAAATGTTCAGGTAATTAGCAATGCTTATTTTTTATTTGTTATCTTGATTATAACAAACGTTATAAACAGTAAATATCATTAATAGTCAACTATTTAAATCATTCTATGCAGCCACTGAAAGAAATGGTATATATGAGATATGTAGCAACTATTTAACACATTTTCACCTAAAATGAAATTATTTGAAAGTTCACTGTATCTCAAAGGTTTTTCATTGTAATAACCTTGGAGAGACTATGGAAATACTTCTAGCCACACACGCACGCATACATACATACGTGCGTGTGTGGCTTACATATATATGACACAGTTTTTAAGCCAGGTTCATCAAGTGTTCTACAATCTTCTATCGAAGCACAAGAGTATAAGTACCTTTCTCAGGGGGGCTGGCCCCGTGGCTGAGTGGTTAAGTTTGCACGTCCGCTGCAACGGCCCAGGGTTCCACTGGTTCGAATCCCGGGTGCGGACATGGCATCGCTCATCAGGCCACGCTGAGGTGGCATCCCACATGCCACAACTAGAAGGACCCACAACTAAACATACACAACTATGTACCGGGGGGGGACTTTGGGAGAAAAAGGAAAAATAACGTCTGTAAAAAAAAAAATACTTTTCTCAGATCATTTTCCAAGGGAAGCAATGTGCTTTTTGAAACAGGCCCTTCGCATCTTCCTAGTTGATGGAATAAAGACTTATTGTCACTAGCCCTTGAAAAAGAAACATTTATCTATTTCCACCCGCAAAGTTAAAAGTAATATCAAGTTCACATGTTGCACCAAGCACCTTTCACGTAAGTAGGTGGAAATTTTAAATCAAAGCACTATGGGGAACCTGCAGCACTAGCGGGAATAAGAGGTCAGCAAATCCTCTCTCAAAAAACAGCTATTTTTTTGTTGTTACTGTCCTCAAGTGGATTCTGACTCCTAGCGCCCCTGGGGACAGCAGACTGAAACCCTGCTCCGTCTTTCTGTGCCATCCTCTCCCCTTCTGGCGCTCTATCAGACAGTGCTCCCTGCTAGTCACAGGGTTTGCAGGGCCACTTTTCTCAGAAGTGAGAAGCCAAGTCCTTCCTGCTGGCCTGTCTGAGCCTGAGGCTCCACTGAAAACTGCCCACCATGGGTGACCCTGCTGGTATCTGAAACACCAGTGGCACAGCTTTCAGCATACAGCAACACACAGCCACCACAGTATGACACCTGACAGACGGGTGGTGTGGTTCCCTGACCGCAAATGAACCAGGGGCGTGGCGGTGAGAGCGCTGGATCTTAACCACTAGACCACCAGAGCTAAAAACAACTAGAAAACTGGGCAAAATTGCCCAAAACTACCATTTCAGGACTCTGGAAATCAACCAAAGGCCAACAATGAATTGAAAAGTATTTATTCATGAAAAACTGCCAAATTTCAGTAAGAACAGGGGTCTGTGGCATTCTTGCCTGGAAGGAAGTAAGAAAGATCAGAGAGGAAATCAATGAAATAAAAAACAAAAACAAAAAATAGAGAAAAATCAATGAAACCAAAAGATTTTGTTTATTTGAAAACTCAACAAAACTGATAAACCTTTAGCTATACTGGCCAAGAAAAAAAAGACACAAATTACCAAAATCAGGAATGAAACAAGGGGTATCACTCCTAACCCTACAGATATTAAGAGGATTATAAGAGAATATTATGAACAACTTCATGCCAACAAATTAGGCAACTTAGACGAAACGAAAAATTCCTAGAAAGACATAAATTACCAAAGCTGACTCACGAAGAAACAGAAAATCTGAACAGCTCTATAACAAGTAAAGGAATGAATTATTAATGAAAAATCTTCCCACAAAAGAAAGCCCAGACTCTGACAGCTCCACTGCTGAATTCTATCAAATATTTCAAAAAGAAATAATACCAACCCTACACAAATGTTACGAAGACTGCCAGGAGTGATTACAAAATATTTTCATTCGTGAAATAAATCTTGATTCAAAGTAGGGAAGCCAATCTGGCCTATCGATAATGAAGAAAGGTTCTGAAACACATTTATCATAAGACATTGTCATGAATGTTGCTAATATTTTACCAAAAAGTTTATTATTTACATGCTGAAGGTTGCAAGGTTAGCCACTGCAGAATTCTTAACTGAGCACTGAAAGTCTGAATAACAAAGTCTTGCACAGCACTAACAAAACAAAAGCCAATTTGAGGCAGCCTTCAGCCTTGTCTAAGATATTTCCTCCAAGATCTGGTTTACCCCTCCTGTCCTTACTCATCAGTTACACTAGTACAGAATTGCGCAAGAAGAGGTACAGTATATTGCTGGGAACTCCAGTCAGCTCAAGGATGCCACAAAAAGATATGGAACCCAAATTATGAGAGTTAGAAGAGTCTTAACTATCATGTAAAGCATCGTCCCTCACATTTCACACAGAGGTTAAATGACTCGTGAAATCACAAAAACAGCCAGGGACTAGATCCTCCTTTAAATGTCTATCTTCCAGCATTTCTGTAAGGAAACTTATAGGAACTTCCTTGTCTCACCCTTCCCCCGCAGGGTCAAGTCCATGACTGTGATAAAAGTACTGGCTTTATCAAATTCGTTCCATATTTATTAAAGCATGTTCCTTGCCACAGATTGAGGCAGTACCAGAATGAGTACGGAATTGCCCCTGCCATCAAGAATTTCAGTTTAGGAGAAAAGATAAGACAACTGCAAATACAAAAGTAAATCAAACAGAAAGAAAGTACAAAGTGCAAAGGAAGTCCCAAAAAGGAATGTGTTCACGTCAGCTGCAGTGACTAGGAAGGCTGAAAGCAGAGGGCAGTATTTGAGATAAGGCTTGAAACAGTAAGTAGGACTTCGACAACAGAAAGTGAAGGAAGGACATCCCAAGAAGAGGGAAAGCACATTGTGTCCAGTCTGACTAAAGCACAGAGTTCAGTTGTTAGGAACCGTTTTCTGCCATGGTATAGTTTACACGCATTCCCCACAGCCTCTAGTCCATTGGGCACTCCCGAAAGCATAGATAAGATGGGCTGCTGCGATGTACGTTCCCAGTAACCCCACTCCCTCTGTCTCTTCCAAGAACATATATCAGAATGCAAATGAGCGACAATGATCTTAGAATAACCTCCAATCTGCTTTAACTTTTAAGGAAAATAACTTGCTAACTTTAATGCAGTTTTTAGCCAAAAACTGCTTACTACACAGCCTACAACAGATGGTAATAACAGGTTAAGAACCACCATGTAACGGGAAGGTGAAAAACATTTGTCAGAGCTACCCCTGGGTGGTCTCGAGTACCAACCAAGGCATTTAAACAGTGAAGAGAAATGATTTAGGTGCATTTGAGAAGATTACTCTGGAAGGGTGGAGAATGGGATAGCACAGTGAGGAAGTTATTGCAAAAGTCTCAGTTAATTAGGGGTAATAGAGGCCTAAATCAAGATGGTACTGGAAAAAGACGATGGAATTGAGAAATGTGACAAACATAGAAGATAAGCTTTGTGAAGGCACAGGTCTAACTTGTCACCTCTGTATCTCTAATGACCTCTAGTTCAATAAATATTTGTTGACTGGATGAATAAATAAACAAGATCTTGGTGGCAAGGCAGGACATTACCGTGGTGGAGCCAGACTGCTTGAGTTTGATTGGAGCTCTTCCATTTACCAGCTCTATGACCTTGGGTAAATTACTTGACCTCTCTATGCCTCAGTTTTCCCATCTACGAAATGGGTCTAATAGTTTCTAGATTGTAGGGTAGTTTTGAGGGTTAAATGAGGTTAATATAGAGTGTTTAGAAAAATGGATGACACATATACCTGCTATATTAAAGCAGCTATTATTTTTATTAGTGAAACATAAGTTTTACAGAACCTCAGAAGAGAGAAAAGCAGTTTTGGGGGAAGAATGATCCATAGTACTAAGTGTTTCGTTTCGCGTTCCAATAGAGGAACCAGACAGCGTGGGTTAGGGGCCTGGCAGAAAGGAGAGAACTGGACCTAGAGATCTGACTCTTACCTCTTCCCTGTGTTCCCCACTGCCCTCTCATCTCCCACCAGGCTCCAGTGACACCAGCCTCTCTCAGTCCCTCCAACAGGAGGGTGGGGAAGGAAGAGTTCCTTCCCCACGACCTTCCTCCCTGCTGCCCCCTCAGCCTGGAAGAGCACGGAGCCCGGACGCAACAAATACTTGTTTAACGATTCAACAGATGAATCTGGAACTCTTTTAAATGGAGATAAAAGTTAAATCCCTGGCAATGTATGGGACTGCCATGTAAGAAAGTATGAGGAAAGAAGATAAAATGTGTGAGTACAGCAAAGAGGAACCGGCGGATCGGCAGGAGTATCGGAGAAGGAACTAGGACGGGTCGGGGCAAGCCTTAAGGAGACGGGGAACGCCTGAAATGCTCAGAGGCGGCAAGAAGGACGAAGGCTGAAAGAATCACTGGATTTGGCAATAATTTGGGGAAGAATTCTGAGAAAATAATTTTCCATGAAGTTGGGAAGGGCAGGGCAGAGGTCAGATTGTTAGCAAAAACAAGTCAACTAGAATAGACGAATTTGCCAGTGTTTGATAAGAAACAGAAGTAGGGTCCAGGGAAAGTGATTTTAGGGACAAACCCTGTTTTTAGGGTTTCTCTGATAGGAGAGTAAGGAAGCAGATGGAGAGGTAACAACTAAGGTACAAACGGGGGATAAAAACATGAAAGCAGATCCTGGCGACACCGTGCATCTCCATTCGTACAGTTTCACGATGTCCACAGCGTTTTCCGCATGCATTCCGTTATCCTCCCCCAGTTCTCCGATGATACACCCTCTAACTCCGTGGTTCCCCAAGTGTGGCCCCTGGACTTGTTAGAAACGCACATTCTTGAGCCCACCAGACCTCCATCGTCTCTGCGGGGGAGGCCCAGCAATCCGTGTTTTAACAAGTCCTCTAAGGGATTCCGAAGCTCTTCAAGTCCCCACAACCACCACACTCAGGAGGGAAAAGAGAGACCACGGCGAGGAGGGGCGGCCGCAGTCGGAGGGCAGAACTTCCTTCTGAACCCTCTGCCTGGACCTGCTCCCTGAGGGCAGCGCACGGCGCCAGCCAGCCAGCAGCGCAGGGCAACGTCGCCGCGCCGCGGACTTGGCCTGCGCGGACTCCCCCGGCCAGAGAGAACGCCGGGCGTGGACCGCTCTCCAGCCCCAGGCTCCCCCACCCAGGGCCCAGCTCCCCGCAGCGGGCTTCGACTTCCGGCGCCAGAGGCGGGGGTCGCGGGGGAAGGGACTCGGGCGGACGTGTCCACCTTCCTCGACACCGGCGGGGGGGGGATACTCGTCCTTCCAAGCCCTCCGTGAGCTGAGAGGCCGGATGGCGCGGGGAGTGGGAGAAAGGCAGGCAAGTCCAGGATGAGTGGCCGAGAAACTGGGGTCCAAAGAGGGAATGGGAAGCCTTGAAAATCCCCCTCCGTCCCTTTTCCCCCTTCCCCACCCCGAACCCCAGGAGTGGAAGGGGCCGAAGCTCCAGGCTGCGAGCGGGGAGGGCCCAGAGAAGAAATCTCGCGAGAGGAGGCCGGCGGGGCGGGGTGACACCTCTCCCCTTCTCCTCCTCCTCGCGTTAGTTCCGGTCGCAGAGGAGACACCGCCGCAGTTGCCGCCACCTCGGGCTTTTCTGGCTCTCTTCTCTTCGCCTTAAATTCGGTGAGGCGCGGCGCCCGCTCGCCCCGGCCCGACGGCGCGGCCCGTCGTCGCCGGGCAGAGGGCGAGGGCGGCGGCAGGCCCGGGCGGCCGGGCTCGGGTGGGCCCGGGCGGAGGCCCGCATGAGGCCGGGCCGCCTCGGCGCCTGGACTCGAGGGCCGGGCCGCCTGAGCGGGGAGGCCGGGGCAGGGGCCGGGCGGGCCGTGGCCGGTGGGCGCCGGGGGCGGGACGGAGGCGGCCCGGCCGCGCTGCCGGCCTGGGTAACAAAGCGGCCGCCGCCTCTGTTGGGTGATGTACGCGTGGGGGGTTCCGGCGGGCGGGGCGGGCAGTCGCCACCACCGCCGCGCCGCCGCCTCCGCCGCTCCTTTCGCTGAGGGCGGGCGGATGTACGGGGCGGCGGGGCCCCCGGCGCGGAGCGCCTCGGCGCCTGTGGTCCGCTCGTCGCGGCGGCCACCGGCCAGCGGGTCGGTGGAGAAGCTGAGCGGCCCCGACGGCGCCCCGCCGCGGCCGAGGGGTCCTGGGCGAGGGCGGGAGGCACGTGCCCGCGGAGGAGGCCGCCGCCTCGGGGCGCGACCCGAGGGCGGGGAGGAGGGGGGCGCCTGTGGCCGGCGCCTTAGCGGCGCGCGCGGCCCGGCTCCCTCCCGGAGGTGCTGGTCGTCTGCGCGGCCGTCGCTGGGGCGGAGAAGTAGTGGAGGAGGCGGGCGGATTTAAAGAGGAACAGCCCAGACAACTCTGCTTGTGCCGGGCGACTTGCGCCGGTCACTGTCGCGCTGTAAAGCCGCTTAAAAGTGTACTGTTGACGTCTCTGGAGGGTGTTGTGAGGGAGAAATGCAGGGTCTGAAGCTCCATTTGATTCGCGCGAAGGTGGTGGCTTTGCGCGCCCGCCCCGACTTCTGTGCGGCGGGCCGGCTCGATGGTTTGGTTTTGAAGGGAGTGCTATGGCGCTGATATTTTTAAGACCTTGTTTTTATTTTCATAGGGTGTCTTTTATGAATAATCAAAAGCAGCAAAAGCCAACGCTATCAGGCCAGCGTTTTAAAACCAGAAAAAGAGGTAAATGTTTACGTTTTCGTACCCTCTCTCTCCAAGTCTCCAGAGCGCCTTGTGGATCTCGGTTCCGCTGCCGGGCGGTTGCCGAGTACTCACACCTCAGGGGAAGGGCCACAAAGGAACTTGCCATTTCAGATGGACCCTTAGATTTTCTGCCGCTTTTCCAGACTTGTAGTTTTTTAGTATCAACACATATCTGTAAACAGGTTTGTGGATGGTCTTTTTACTGTGATGATAAAGTACTTTTTAAAAAGCACGGGCTTCACCTTCACTGGCTAAATTTCATTTAAGCAAACTTTTGCTTGAGGGGAAAGGTTAATTACAGGAGAGTTCCTAATGTAATCACTAATTTCACCCGAACTTTGAAGGTTTGTGAGAAAAAGACGACTTTCCTTATGGAAGTTAATTATGGAACAGAGTTCACATTGTAATGTCTTTTGAAATTGTTTCCCACAGATTAATGAGAAAAGTAGTAGAATTAACTACTTCTCTATGTGCGGGGACTTAGAGAAATGTTGAAGAAGGCACTGCACTAGTGATACGCAGTTAAATGAGATGTAGTTTCACATATATTTTGTATTGAGCTTAATATTTTCTGAAAACCAACTTTTCAATGTTACTGCTCAAAAGCACATTTTGACCTTATTTTCCAGAAGATTTTGAGGAAATACAGAGCTGGGGCAGCTACTGGTTATAGACTCTTTTTCTACCCTGAGTAGCAGGCACTTTGGGATAAGATTCTGCTGTCTTTTGTAATCTCACCATAGCCTGTCCCCTTGCAGTGAGGAGACCCAAGAGTGACTTGACTAGTGTGTGCAGATTCGTCTAGGTTTAAGCCAGCAGATCTTCTCAAGAGGAGGAACAGAAGTTAGAAACCAAAGCGATTCAGCAGTAGTGGGGGGAAGTCTGGATTGTCTTGAGTATGTGGATTACTGGTATTGCCTTTGAGTAAACACGGTATCGCGTAATTTTGTTAATTGTTGTTAGCATCAGGAAGAGATGTCACTTCCCCATTCCAGATTGAAGTCACTCCGGCCTTCTGGTTCTGGATGATTAGGTCCTGGGTAGGGTGAACAACCATCCCACTTGGCCTGGGACTGAAGAGAGTTCCCAGGACATAGAGCTTTCATTGTTAAAAACAAGAAAGTCCTGGACAAACAGGGAGGAGTTGGTCACCCTAGTGCTGTGCGAAAATTAAAACAGCATGTAACCTACGTAGAGAAATCAAACCCCATCATGCTGTGTGTGATAGCAACTCAGTAAAGACTAGGTACTTAGCCAGGGCACTGTTCTCAGTGCTTTCTATTTTATTTGTATCACTTAATACTCACAGCAACTTTATGAGATAGATACTGCTTTTAATCACTGTTTTACAGTAGGGAAATTCAGGCATGAAGAATGAGGCTAGTTGCTCAAATTCAGACAGTTTAGGAAGTGGCGATCAGGATTTGGATCAGGCAGCCTGATGCCAGAGCCCTTGGTCTTAATTACTACACAGTATAGTCTTGATTACGTAATCCTCTGACCTTTGATTTCTCTTTTGAATTATGGGAACAAAAAGATCTACCTCACAAGGTTGTTATAAGGATTAATTAAAGCAAGGCGTCTATTACAGATACTGCCAAATATTGGATATGCAGTAAATGTACTTTCTAAAGATTACCTTAATAAGTGCCAAGTGTGTGATTAAAAAAAAAAAACCACAGAGGGGCCAGCCTGGTGGTGTAGTGGTTAAGTTCACATGCTCTGCTTTGGTGGCCCAGGGTTCCTGGGTCCAGATCCTGGGCGTGGACCTACACACTGCTCATCAAGCCATGCTGTGCTGGTGTCCCACATAGAAAATAGAGGAAGATGGTCACAGATATTAGCTCAGGCCCAGTCTTCCTCAAGCAAAAAAGAGGAAGACTGGCAACAGAGCTCAGAGCCAATCTTCCTCACCCCCCCCCCCCCCCGAAAAAAACAACACACCCATAGATCAGCTGGCCCCGTGGTATAATGGTTAAGTTTGGTGTGCAGCAGCCCAGGTTTGCAGGTTCAGATCCTGGGTGCAGACCTACACCACTCGTCCACCATCTGTGGTGGTGACCCACATACAAAAACGAGGAAGATTGGCCACAGATTTTAGCTCAGGGCAGTCTTCCTCAGAAAACAACAACAACATAAAGAAAAGAATCAAGAGCTTTCAGTGTTTGGATAAAATTTCAGTTGGGAATAAAATTTACCTGAGGTTCAGAGGATGTCTTAAATTCCAGGAAAGTGCAGAGGCAACAGGAGGGCATTCCAGGTAGAAATTGTCTCCTGGCAGTAGGAACACAGCAGCTCAGCTAGCTCACTTATGAGACTTCCATGAAAAAATAGTGGGAGGAAAGCCACACAATCCTTGTGACTAGGCAGTCCTGCCTTGCCCTTGGCAGAGGGGAAACTTCCAAAGGATGCGTGTTTAGTCTCCTGTTGTGTTTGCTTGTGTTGCAGGTCTTGAGTAATCTAGCTTGTCTTTGTTTTTTCCAGCTGTTGAAATAAATGAAATTGTGATGAATTTGGTTAACTTACTTGGTAGTTAAAGCTTCATAAGGTGGTGGTTTTGTGGCAATTTGGTGAGCCTTTTAAAACTAAATGCTTTTGGGGTTTTCCTCCCAGATGAAAAAGAGAGGTTTGACCCTACTCAGTTTCAAGACTGTATTATTCAAGGCTTAACTGAGACTGGTACTGATTTGGAAGCAGTAGCAAAGTTTCTTGATGCTTCTGGAGCAAAACTTGATTACCGCCGATATGCAGAAACACTCTTTGACATTCTGGTGGCCGGCGGAATGCTGGGTAAGTGTCTGGGTTTTGTGGGAAGTGTGATATATGGAGATTATAGAGAATCCAGAATATGAACTCTCTGACAAACTTGTCAAATTGGGGTGGCTTTATTTTTGTGTTTTTTACCACCTTCGGATTTTCCATGTTATTCTAGTAACTTAACAGATTGTCTTGCTCTGCTTAGCTTTATATTTGTAATCTATTAGAAAACCATAACATTTGGGGGTGACTTTTCTTTCTGATACCTAAGTCTCTACAATATCATCAATCAGAGATTTTTCCAACCTGTGTTCGAACACTCCCAGTTAATGAAGAAACCCCTATCTGTTGTTGTCTTTTATGAAATACTTCTGTATACCTGAAAACTCTAGTCCTGCGCTCTTCAACATATTAGCCGCTAGCCACATGTGGCTGTCAGTCACTAAGAATGTGGCTAGTCCTAATTGAGATGTGCTGTAAATGTAAAATACACTTTGGGTTTTAAAGACTTAATATAAAAAAAGAATGTAAAACATCTCAATAATATTTTGAATACTGAAATGTTAAAATCATAGTATTTCTGATGTGTTGGGTTAAAGTATGTTAAAATTAATTTCACCCATTATTTTTAATATGGCTACTAGAAGATTTGAAATTACATTGTGTGGCTCACATTATATTTCTGTTGCACAGTGCTGTTCTGCTTCCACTCTTAGCAACTTAGCATATCTTAACAGAATGTGCTACTTAGTTATAGATCTTTAAATGATGATGGTTATATAATATCCATAGCTCTTTACAGTATTTCAGAAGTTTTCACAGTGATAGTGTATTGACCCTCACAGCCAACCTGGTAGAATCAGAGCTGCATTTGTATACATGCAGAATGGAGGCTTAGAAAGGCTTCAGTGATTTGCACGCAAACAATTGCTCAGTAGTGGAACCAGGAACTTCCGTTCCTACATTCTAATGCCTAGTCAAATGAGTGTTTCTTTCATTGTGTTACCAGTTTGTAGTAAGAAATGTGAAAGATACCTGTTTTCTACTTATAGTACTGCTATCAATAAGCCTATTTTTATTACTAAGGAAATTTTTTTAAAAATTTTCAGAGAATAGTAAGTAGAACAAACTTATGATGTTACCAACTTCAACAATTGTTAACAATCTTACTCTACGCCCCCACTGACTTTACCCCCCCCCAAAGTTTTAAAATATACCTCATATCATTTTGTCCATAAATGCTTACAAATGTATCTAAAAGATGAAGACTACAATTTGGGGGTTTTTATAGCCCAGCTTCTTTGGAAGCTTGAAGGGTTGTTTTCTGTATGGAAAATTACACATCAAAAACAAGCTGTGAACATCTCCACTTGAGTGACAGATTTGGCACTATTGAATAGTTAATGCAGTGAGTTTCATTGGGTTGCTAAAGTGAGTTATTTTCTTTATTCCTGTAAATTGTTTCACTTTATTCACACACATTGAACCAACTAGCCATGTGTTCCTCCTGAGAAATTGACTTTGCTTTCAAATCTTCTCTTAGAATTTTTATCACTTTATTTCATGATGAGAATCCTTATAGAAAGTGCAGTTGAAACAATGACTAATTGTAAATGAAAGTCACTGCAGATTTTTTGTAAATATACCTTAGCCCCAGGTGGTACACTGGCAGATGACATGATGCGTACAGATGTCTGTGTGTTCGCAGCACAGGAGGACCTAGAGACCATGCAAGCATTTGCTCAGGTGAGTGAAACTTTGCATAATTATTTCAGTTACTAACAGTTATTCATCTGATTCATGTTTAAGGAATAAGTGTACTTTTAAGAGGTTGCAGGTAGAAGAGAGAAGGAATTTGAACTGAAGGTTCAATATTGTTCAGTTTAATGTTCTCAGAATTCTGAGATACTGTTCTTGGTGCAATATGATGAATTGGAAACTTCAGATGTGTTGAGGAAAACAAAGTAAAAAAAGATTGAATTAGCTCTCCTTTTCATATTTAACCCTCTGGGATTAACCCATTTTCAAGAGAAACATTAAATTGAAAAGGAAGATCAGTTCCCTGTTGTGATTTCCATCATTAAATTACTCTTTATATAACTTTGTGAAGATGAACTAACATACAACTTTTTAAAGATTAGCTTATCGATCACAATCTCATTTGAAGGTTTCATCACAGTTATGTTTGTATTACTCTAAGCAAAGAATTCAAGTGCATCTAACCTAGAGAATGTTACCTATGTCATTAGGAAAGTGAAACTGTATTCTGGGATCTTAAGTTAATATCCTATAAATGGGTAAATGACTTGTATTTAAGCAGTAGTTCGTCCTTGCTTTAGTATTTGGCAATAAAAATCTGTTGCAGGGTGTCTATTAAAGTGCTGACAACATTGGTATATTGTAGGGTTTGGGAGTCGACAGACTCTTCCCACGCTGGTGTAAATGGCTTGAAAACTGTTTTATCCAGTGGAAGGTTCACTTTGCTGTTCTAGAGATACTGTGGCAGAGACCTCAATGGCCCGGACCTAAATTTATTAGGAATCTGGCATTTGTACATAAGAAGTCTTTATTAAATTCCTTTACTATTCTTTATAGGTTTTTAACAAGTTAATCAGGCGCTACAAATACCTGGAGAAAGGGTTTGAAGATGAAGTTAAAAAGGTATGAGGAGCAGTATGGTTTGTGGAAAACAAAAGTTGGGGTCAAAGAGGGCAATGCCAAGTCCTCATTCTGCCACAGATTTGAGATAATTTTGGATATTTAGGTAGGCTGTCTTTGAAATATGGCTTTGGGGTATATCATTTAATATAATTTGCTGTACAGTGTTTCTTAGCTCCTTGTCCAGACAAGTGGCAGAAGGCTAAGAATCAAAGTGGAGTTTGTTCAAAAGATAGAGGGTAGAGGATCAGGGCTAAACACATTGAGAAAAAGAAAGTTATTGTTTGCTATTTGAGTCTTGGTTATTCTACATATAGTGCATAGGAAATCTGGTAATGTTAATGGCAACATTTATCAAGTACCAGACACTGTTCTAATTATTAACTCATTTAATATTCACAAAAACCCTGTGAGGCAAGTTTTATTATCCACAGTTACATATGAGGAAATGAGGCACAGAGGTTAAGTAATTTGCCCAAGAGCACTCAGCTAGTGAATATTATAACTGAGATACAAGCTTGGATGGTTAGACCCCAGAGCCCCCACTTTTAACCAATGTAGTATGTTTTGCTACTACTCTTTATATAATACAGTTGCTCTTTTAACCGTTAACTATTTACTTTTATAGCTGCTGCTGTTCTTAAAAGGTTTTTCAGAGTCGGAGAGGAACAAGCTGGCTATGTTGACTGGTGTACTTCTGGCTAATGGAACACTTAATGCATCCATTCTTAATAGCCTTTATAATGAGAATTTGGTCAAAGAAGGTAATCAACCTTTAGTAAAGGATGGTCTCTAATTGGCTGAGGGTGGAGTAGAGAAGAGCATGAAAGATGATCTGATATTAAAGGGTATAGATTATGTAGATTTGACTTGTATAATAGTGTTCGTTTTTTTACTATTAAATTTAATAGGTTGATTCAAATTCACTAGACATTTAATGTATACCTTTGGCATCCAGGGTTAATGACTTTCTTTAGGCATACAGCAAATATCCAGGGTCCAGACAAAATGTGATTATGAAGTAAAAAGAGAAATGCTGTGGAAACCCAGAAAGACATCAGTTCCAGTTGGGAGACTTGGGAACATCTTTAGTAGAGAAAGTGACATTGGGGAAAACGTCAAGCTGAAAAGGAAAATAAATTCCCTTTTCTAATTTCCATAGTTAATTTATTATGTAGAGTAAGAATTTTTTTTTTTAATTCTGACAACAAAGCCTGTCGAGTAAGAACTGTTACCCTCATTTTACACATTAGAAAACAGTTTAAGTAACTTGACTAAGAATATACAATTAGTAAATGGTAGAAAAGAAAAATGGGAGTGAAATGGTAAGCAATGGCTGAGGGAAGTTTAGGGTTAAGAAAGAGAGTAATCCTGTGTGCTTGAGCTGTGGAGGGAGGAACTGGGGAGATGTGGTTGAAATCCCGGAAGGTACTTCTGTTAAGTAAGCTCTTCGTTCTCCAGGGGTTTCAGCAGCTTTTGCTGTGAAGCTCTTTAAATCCTGGATAAATGAAAAAGACATCAATGCAGTAGCTGCAAGTCTGCGGAAAGTCAGCATGGATAACAGACTGATGGTTTGTAACATTCTTCCTTTTTCCTTGCCATTCTTGCCAATACTTGAGGAAAGTGTAATAAGAGAACTTTCTCGTTTTTAATCTGTGAAAGGAAGAAGAGTGTTTTTCTTAATCTGATTGAAAGACCATTTAACTAGATTAAATTCTCCTTTCAGGAACTTTTTCCTGCCAATAAACAAAGCGTGGAACACTTCACAAAGTATTTTACTGAGGCAGGCTTGAAAGAGCTTTCAGAATATGTTCGGAATCAGCAAACCATAGGAGCTCGTAAGGAACTCCAAAAAGAACTGCAGGAACAGATGTCCCGTGGTGATCCATTTAAGGATGTAAGATATTTTTGTTTAAACCATCTTTATATGACTGAGTTTCTGGCAAAGAAAATTTTTACTCATTTGGGAAACTTAAGTGTTTCATCAGAGTGTTTTTTAATTAGTAGCTGTAGAATGTTATGCTGGGACTTTGCCTCACTGTTTTTTTATACTCAGTGACTTACTGGTGCCCAGAAATTATAACACTTGGGGATTTCATAGGGTGCAAGCCAGTGGACCGACCCTCCGTTTCCATCTCAATCCTCTCCTAGCTAGTTTGCCTATGTGTAAATAAGGTTTGAACTAGAGATCCATCCCTTCCCGTTCTCAGAGTTCTCTGATCATAATGTAGTACACAGGTGGTCGTTGCCAGTTGCCTGAAAAGGTGTTCTTATGCTTTTGTAAAAGGTCTACGTTTGATGTGTGGAGTATGTACATATCAAAACTGATTTCTGTAACTAAGTTTGGATTCTTTTGCAGATAATTTTGTATGTCAAGGAGGAGATGAAAAAAAACAACATCCCAGAACCTGTTGTCATCGGAATAGTCTGGTCCAGTGTAATGAGCACAGTGGAATGGAACAAAAAAGAGGAGCTTGTAGCAGAGCAAGCCATCAAGCACTTGAAGGTATTAGAACTGTGCCTTGGCAAAACATTCTTTTAAGTGGGGATAAGTGAACTGTCAGTATGCTTTTCTGAGAGGATTTATGACATCCTGTGGTTCCGAGGGATAACCCACCAGTAAGTAAACGGGTAACTGGTTAACTATTGATGGTAACCTTTTAAAAAGTCTGACTTGGGCTTTCTTTGTTTCACAGATTAAAAACAAATACATGTTTAAAAGTAGCTTAAGCCTACAATTTGGTGTTTGCTTTTGAGGGAATATTGGAAAATACAAGCATTTTTTCTTTCTTTTTTCCTTCTTTTCTCTAAAATATTAACGTTGTATTGACAGTTATCTGAAATCCTTGGTGCAGTATTGCTTTTTTGACTTAGAGGCTTAGTAGATTTTTCTGCATTACTTTTTTCCCCCCTCAATTTCCATTAAATAGAATATAATGTACAGTGGTTATACAAAATGAGTTCTGTTCTGAATTTTAGGAATACTGTAGTGGATGGTCATTGCAATGAGTGACTGAAACTTTTCTCCCTTCCCTGTAAAAGCAATACAGCCCTCTACTTGCTGCCTTTACTACTCAAGGTCAGTCTGAGCTAACTCTGTTACTGAAGATTCAGGAGTACTGCTATGACAACATTCATTTCATGAAAGCCTTCCAGAAAATAGTGGTGCTCTTTTATAAAGGTAATTTGAATTTTGTGAATACATTTAATAAAAGTCCTAGAACACTCAAAATAATTGCAATGAGTAGTTGTCAGAATATCAGCCCCCTAAAATGTTTTACTGTGATCACAGGACTGAGTTGTCTCTGTTTTAATTGGATGCTTTTTTGTGCATTGATATCAAAACATCTCTAAAGCCTAAGTTAAAACTTAATGCCTTGTGATGTAGCCTCAGACTTCACCTCCTGTATTCACCCTCTCTTCCCCAGCCACACTTGTCACACCTCTGTAGTCTTTGGCCTGTGAGAAGTCGACATCCCTTCAGCCTGCCCCACTACGCAATGTGGCTTGCACTTGTCTTTCGAGACCAGTTCACAGTGCTTCTGTAGAACTCCCTGTTTCAGTTATTGTTACCTTTTCTGTGGTCCCAATTTCAGAAAATTGATCCAAAGTGGTTAACAAACAAGGCCTCTGTTGGAAGAGAGCCCATTGCAGTATTTAATTTACTATCATTTGTGATAAAGGGTTTTTTTAATTCTGCATAAATCAGACCAGCCTTAATCCTAGTGAGTGTAGTTTGTGTGCACATGTGTAACTTCTGTGCCCTAGTTTTTGTGAATGATTTTATTGATTCCTGTATTCCACAGTTAGAGGTTACCCCCATCCTCAGCATTTTTTTAAGTATATGGTAGTGAACTCTTTAAGTGCCCATGCTTCAAGATTATCAATTTTTAGTTAGGTTTTTTGAAAGTATGTATACTGCCACTTACTTCCTCCCACTCAGATTCTTTAGAAACAAATCCTAGAAATCTTCATTTAATTCTTAATTTTTCCAGTATGGATCTGTAAAGTACATGGACATTTTTTCCTTTTTAATAAAATCATGGTACCATTTTCACAACTAAAAAAATTAACAAATTATCCATCAAATATCCTTGATCATTTATCACAAGGTTTCTCAGCCTTGGTACTACTGATATTTTGGGCCAGAGAACTCTTTTGTAGTTGACTATCCTGTGCGTTGTAGAGTGGTTAACAGCATCCCTGACATCTGCCCAATAGATGCCAGTAGCACCTCTCCCCACTGTAACACCAAGAATGTCTCTAAACGTCAGACGGGGGAAATTTGCCTTCAGTTGAGAGAATCACTGGTTTAAGCAGTTTTTTTCCTAGCTGTAGGTTCAAACATTGGCAGTAAATTGATAAAAATTTCTTAATGTAGGGCTCTTCTTTGATCTTTTCTGTTTTTCTTTAAAAATTAATTTGTTGAGTAAACTAGTTAAGGGAGTGTTTTGAATACAGATTGATTTTGTAAGCAACGAAAATAATGATTGTTTTCACTTAACCTTTCAGTGGGCTCTTTTCTGCCATGTAGGTCTTTGTACCTTAGGTGAGTTCTAACTCTGCCTGAGTTAGAGAAGTAGATGCAAACTCCCTGAATGTAATGCCTGCTCTCTTCTTTATATATAGCTGAAGTCCTGAGTGAAGAGCCCATTCTGAAGTGGTATAAAGATGCACATGTTGCAAAGGGGAAAAGTGTCTTCCTTGAGCAAATGAAAAAGTTTGTAGAGTGGCTCAAAAATGCTGAAGAAGGTAAGTCTTTGCCTTTGTGCCGTTTGTTTGGTAAAGCCTGAGAACTGATTTTAATGTGGTCATAGAATGTGTCCACACATGCTGCCTTCTTTCGTTCAGATACCATTTTGTACCTGAAGTACAGATTTTTATTTATGACAGACCTGAAAATACTTATTTACTTTAAGGCAAGGGAGAACTAGAATTTAATTATTGAAGTATTTTGATGGCTCAGCCATAATCCTAAACATTCTTAGGAAGAAAATCAGAATTTCTGAGAATACCTAATAAATATTTATGAACTTTGAGAATTACAAATGAATACTTTTGAATATCCCCTTCATTTAAGTAGGACATTATTAATAAAATTCCTTAAGTATAATAAAATGCTTTCAAAGTTATAAGTGGAAACTTTTGCTTTCTGATATTATAATGGTTGACTACGTTTTTCCCCTTTTCTAGAATCTGAGTCTGAAGCTGAAGAAGGTGACTGAATTTTGAAACTACACCCTCAGTAAAGCAAACAGGAGTTGTAGATAAAATGTCATGTCTCATGTGTCCTGGTTCTTACATCTTCCTACCTCCCTATATCAAGCATGATATAAGGGCTTTCATGGCAAATTTTATTTTAACTGTTTCTATGGTTACTGGAAATGTTGGGTTTAGTTTCTAAAACCATGTTTTAAGTAGCTACAGGAGCTATAGATTTGAATCTAATGTTGCATTAGTCTTTTCAGTTATCTTCTACCTCCTGTATTTTCTACTGTAATAATGTAATTTAAGGCCTTCCACAATGAACAGTTCACTTTATTCCCTGGGTTTTCTATATAAATAGTTTTCAAGATATGATTTGGTTAAAAATAATTTGTTATAAAAATTCTGTTTGCAAATTAAACTGTAAAAGTATCCAAAGTCTCAAAAACCAATGATTTGTGTGATAATTTGGTATGCCCAGAACCCTGCTCATCAATGAAAAATCTCATATACAGTAATTGAATTCATTAACGTGAATCTTGAATATTTGGACCATTGCTTGCATGTTAATATTTTGTTGCATTTTTAGCCCCAGATGTCCTTGAGCTCAATTGTTTGCTCTCTGATTTTCATTCCTTAGTGAAGCCGTGGAGAACAAGCTTGAAAGTAGGTCTTTGGGAAATTGTATGTGGCAGAGGTGGTGGGAAAAAGAAAGTTGAGCTTTTTCCCATTGAGAAACTTCTGCATTCAGTTTGAATCTTTCTAGGCAAAACAAATGGGTATTCTTTTCATATAACCGTTTCAAATGTACATTAGGAAAGTCTTGTCATTTAAAGTATTTTACACTTGTCATACACTTAGACTGATAGGAAAGGATTCACGAAATAGTGTGAGTAAAGGAAATGACTGTACTAAACCCAGTAAATTGTTGAGAAAGTAAAGTGGTCGGCATGTTCTAATTGGGACTCTAAATATAACTCATACTTCCTATTGGCATGGAGTATTTGTTGTAAAGAATGAAGTGCAACGATAATGATATATTCCCACTTGGTCATACTGGACCAGCTTCATTCTCTTAACACATTCACTTAGAACACAAGCATCTGGCTGCTAACATAAACCTAGTTGCCCTTTTTTTAAATTGCCATGAGCCAAATATCTCTTCTATACGGTTGGCCCATTTATTTTAATGGCTGCCTTTTCATTTCTATCTTTCTTTTCTTGCTGCTACCCATCGTATAGACGTAGTCATTAGAAAACGAAATGTGGCCACACTTTTTGGTGGAAAGACTTCATGTTAAAAGTGAACATTTTGAAAGTTTCTTTGATGAGTGAAAGAAATTAGCTTGGAATAATGCCACTGAAGACTGAGTGGAAATTGCCCGTTTCAAAGGTGCCATTCTTGTGAGCGAAGAAATTGGTGTTTAAAAATTCATCTTGTGGGAATGATGTGTAATATAATTTGAAATAAAGGTATAGTATCCTTATGAAGAAGAGCATTATAACTGATATCATTGTGAATGGGGTGAAATTGTTAAATGAATAACTTTTGATAAAGTTTTCATGCACAGACAAAATGTATTCACTAGGTTTCTACATAGTGATCTGCTTTTACTTTGTAATTTGTAGTCCTCAAAAGACTTTGTTTAAAAAATAAAGTCCATCCTTAGGTTACATAGGTCAGTCTTCTTTTTTAATTTTTTATTCTTTGTAAATTCCATATTAATACCAAGTGGTAACTGTATGTTACACATTCAGATGTCTCTACTGTGTAATCATTGAATAATTGCTCTTTTCATCCTTATGACTCCCAAACTGTAAACACCTACACAGAATTCTGATGTAGTGGTAACTACATTAACATTTCTACAACCAAATCATTGCATGTTACTGCCGTACAAAGTCTACCCTGTATTATTATATACTGTGTATAGTGAAAGAGTGTGTAGTCTTCCAGAACTACATTATGATCTTTGTCTGATCATAGAGTTTTTTTCTTCATAATGAGAAAGTAGTGTTTACTTACTACAATGTTATAGTAAATGGAAAAGTCACCTGTGACAGTACAGTATAAAGAAAGAGAATGCTCTAAAAAGACTTTGCAGATTTTCCTTTTGAATTTTAAGTGGTAATTATGAAACTCAGCTGCCAGTGCCAACCTATGGCCTCAAATATGTAATTCTTAATATGTTAAAATTGTACTTGTAATTATGATTGGATAAATGTTAATTGATTTTCCCCAACTTGCTGTCAGTTTCTAAGGATAAGTCTTCTCTTAGATGCCATAATTAAATGTGTGTGTAGAGCTGATCATAAGTTTCTTAATCTTAATTATTCTGGGAGTATTGTCCTAGAGATATTTATTGTTGTGTTCTTATGAAAACTCCAAATATCAAAAATGCCACAGGATATTTTGACATAGCATAATGATGGTGGTGAGAGGAAATGCATGTGACTGAGAGATTTACTTCTAATTCAGTGTTTCTCAAAACTCTTCCTCGTTATCAACCCTCCCAAGAAGGCTTTTTAGACTTTTTATCTTTTTTTTTTTTTTTGCAGGGGAAGATTCTCCCTAAGCTAACGTCTGTTACCAGTCTTCCTCCTTTTTTCTCCCTTTTCCCCCAAAAGCCCCAGTACATAGTTGTATTTAGTTGTAAGTTCTTCTGGTTCTTCTGTGTGAGCTGCCACCACAGCATGGCTACTGACAGACAAGTGTTGTGGTTGCATGCCCAGGTACCAAACGTGGGTCACCGAAGCGGAACATGCCAAGCTTTAACCACTAGGCCATCAGGGCTAGCTCATTCATAGACTTTTTTTTAATAGCACCCCGATAAATTTTAATATCACAGATATGCTGTGTGTGTATACATATATATATATACATATATATATAGTATCTACATTATACGTGGAAAGAGTAAGGTTTTTTTTATTGGGGGCGATAGCACCCCTGTTGAGAATGCATGCCCTAATATATCTTTTTTTAAAGAGGAATGGACCTAGTGACAGACATTTGCATCAGCAGCCATATCTTCATGCATAATCTATAAAAATCAATTAAAAGCTTAGGTGAATGATTTATTTTAAAGTTGTTGGGTTTTGATAAATGGTATTGAAATTTTACTGACAAATGTCTACTGTCATACTCAAGTAGGCTGCTTGGAGGAACTGACAGAACTATTGGTTGGCTTCAAATGTAACAGATGCCAAAGTTTTAGAGTACATTATTGCTTAGACTACTGAATTACCTTTGCAAAAATTTTCCTTGGATGCTATTTACAGGTGCCGTGTAAAATAGTTTAATAAGGATTTCTGTGAGAATTATGGTAGATTGCCTTGCTGTGATTTTTCATGTAAAGTATTAGTCCTCTAGTATTGCTATAAAGTATTTCTATTCACCAGCCTACTGAGGCCTAAAGGTTTAAAATATAACTATTAAGAAATAAAGTTTTTCAGTAGGCTTTATTTAAGTGGAATCTACAAGATAAGTGCTTTTAACTTCAAAATAATGAATTTATAATTGGCGTCTGTATAAATACGTGAATCGCAGTGGGTTTGTACCTAAACACAATCTTACACATAATTGTATGGAACTTGGTGTGGGTTAGAAAGGCTTGCCAACTCTCCTCCCTTTGCCACATTTCCCCCCTATTTAACTATGGGCAATTAGCAGCTTTATCAGTTCTAATCATTTTAATGCATTTATAATCCTTTTATCCTTATTCTAGGATTATAGTCGCACCTCTCAATGAATTGAAAAGAGGATGAGGATGTATTACAAATATACTTACTTACTGTCTGTTTAGTAACTCTTAATAAAGAACTGTAGTTAAAAGCGTGACTGCTTGTGGGGCCTCCTAGGGTACTCTAGAGGAGACAGGGATCAAAATCGGACAAATCCTTTGCTTTATAGACTTCATGCAGAGGGACCAATGTCTTGTTATGTATGATATGTTATGTTGAGAATGTTGATGGTTGTATTCATGCAGGTTGGCAACAATGCATTAAATGTGTATAATGAATTTGGGGTGCTACCAAATTATCAAATATAATTGAGCTGCTCCATTTCAGGGAATTCCCAGTCAGTGTAACCATTTTAAAATATCTAAGGACAAAAATAGTTTTAACCATTTTCTAAAGCTGAAATCCCTGAAGGCTGTGCTTAAAAGTTGACTTAGAGGTAAACGTATTGGGGAAATAAGTGACCCATTTATAGACTGAAGCAGCCATTACTTCAAAGAGATGTTCTGCATTCTCTGGCATCTTAAGAATAAAGTATTTCCTCTGTAAATACACCTCATTTCCATTCTAGTTAGGAGTAATGGATCCCAGCATGGCACACAGTTGAAGAACAGAGAAAAGTGGGTAGCTGACAATCCAGATAGTTCTTGGTACTCTGAACAACCTCAAGTACAGCCATCCCAGCCAGTAATTACATTGCTGCATTTTTCTGTGTTTAACTGAAATTTGCTTCTTGTCTGTACCCTTGAAATTTAATAAAATTTCATGAGACTCCTTGTTAATGTAAAGAGAAAAGCAATGACTCTTGTATGATAATAACCTTTTAAGTGCTGGAGTTGGTTAAGGCTCAGTCCTTGGCCTGGTCCTTTCCATTTTGCCTCTGTTTTAAGGCCTGTGCCTCCAGAATTTCTTTTTTCTCCAGACCACTTTTGCTTTTCTTTGGTTTACATGTACTTCAATCTCATATCCCAACATGTACGTGTCCAAAAAATGTCAGTGTTTCGCTTCCACCCTCCAGAAAACTTCAGGTCCCTTGCCTTTCAGCCCTCACATGTAATGATCAAGTCCTGTCCATCCCAACTCCAAAATAAGTTCTCTCCACTGCCACCACCCTAATTCAGGCTGCCATCTTCCAACAGCTAAGGTAGTGTTTTTAAATGCAAGTGTAATTGAACAGTTCAAGACCTTTACCTTTGCTTGGAGGGCCCTGCATGATTCTTTAGCTTAATCTGCCTTTCCCTCTCCACTATATGCGCAGTATCCAGTAGTACTTAGGTAGTAAGGATTAAGTATTAGTTGAGTAAGTGAAGAAGTGAGAATAGGCACGTTGATACCATCTCCTGGATTAGTCAGAATACTGAAGTAGAGGATGTGAAAATGAGCTGGGAGAGATGTTTACAAGTAGAATGAAAGCTCTGTTCGGTGAATTACAAATACTTCGATAGAAGCAGCTTTTCTTAGACAAGATTAAATCCAAGATTTCTGTGCTTTTGGTAGGGTTGCTCAAGCTGATGGGACCAAGATGGAATGAGAAGCTGTCAGTCCACAAATAGTAAATGCATGTTGTCAGGCGGTCTGCTGAGCTTTAGGGCTATGGTGGTGAACAGGACTAGACGCCAAAATTCAGGCCTCCAGGAGGAGGAAGGTAATCAGAGGGACCTGAGTGCAAACTCAGGACATGGTAGGTACTGGCAAGTTAGAGAGTCCAGGTTCAAGGGCTATATTGTAAATCTTTAAAAAACCATGAGAGGGGCCGGCCCGGTGGCACAGTGGTTAAGTTCACATGTTCCACTTTGGCGCCCCAGGGTTCACCAGTTGGGATCCTGGGTGTGGACCTAGCACTGCTTATCAAGCCATGCGGTGGCAGGCGTCCCACATAGAAAGTAGAGGAAGATGGGCACGGATGTTAGCTCAGGGCCAGTCTTCCTCAGTTAAAAAAAAAAAAAAAGATTGGCAGCAGATGTTAGCTCGGGATTAATCTTCCTCAAAAAAAAAAAAAAACCACGAGAGACAAATTATACTTAAAATATGGTTTGCAAGCCCCTGACGTTGAACAAAATAAACAGTGCGTGCCTACCTGAAACATAGTCTTGGAGAAAGATGTCTCATCCATCTACTAGCTGTGTGATTGGGCAAATAATTCAACCTCTGAGCCTTGTTTTCTGCATCTGTAAAATAATAATTAGAATATCAAATGATGCCTGCCTCACGGAGTGGTTGAGAAATTTACAATGAAATGATCTACTTAAAGGTACTTAACACAATACCTGTTAGACAATAATCACTCAATGAACAGTGGCTGTTACATTTGCCAAGGATATGTTCATGGGAGAGCAAAGAGCTAGTGACTGCCATAAGCCCTGGACACAGGTTTCTTGTTTGATTTGAACTGGTTGAAGGTAATGGAAGTCCCAACAACCATCATGATGCCTGCTTTAGCAATTGTAGAAAGAGATGTAAGATAACTGAAATCCTCATGGCCCAGTAGTAAGAATGAAAATCGTGTTTTGTGGGAGTGTGGTCAAGTATTTAGAGTCAGTGTCCTCCCACGACGCCATTGCTAATAACAAAAGTTATAAACCCACAAAGACAACGAGAGAAGAGTTAATGGCAGATGAACAATATCCAGCTGTTGGAAGGAAAGCAATAGATGACCAGCTGGCTTGGCTTTAGCTTTCTCTGTTCTGCTAAGCCCCTGTGGTACAGCAGAGAGCTAACAACAAATCCTGATACTGCAGGACCCAGGAAAGTCTCAGGAGTTGGGGGCACTAATTTCTTCTAAGGGTGAGGGTAAGGAGTGCAGCTGAAAACAGATGAGTTTATTGGAGTCTTTAAGAGGAGTAGGCACCTTCCCTATCCTCTCCCCTTAACCTCTACCACCAGGTGACTGCCCTTCCAGGAATTCAGCAGAAAACAAAGTTTACCGTCTGGAGAAGTTTGGGGAAAATGTGAGGGCTATCGACTGGTGGAGACCAGACACAGCTGAGAGTAAGAACACCAAATTAAAATTCAAAGCAAAACAAAAATTAATAAAATGGGCAGATCCCTAGCACTGTATGCCTGTGTGGCAAATGCTAACAGTGATCCCCAATATTTATTCCTTTTTTTCTTAGAGTCCCCAACTTTTAACTGGACACATGACTGCTCAAAAAACATCTCCCAGCCTCCCTTGTAAGCAAGTGTGGGCATAGATTAAGCTCTAGATGGTGGGATGGGCTATTTCTGGTGCCCTTAAAGGAGGACCACGTCTTCTTCCTTCCTGTTCTCCTTCCTGCTAGCTGGAAAATGGGCGTGACGACTGGAGTTCAAACAGGGTTCTTGAACCATGACGATGAAGAACGTTTTGCTGAGAATTGCAGAGCAACAAAATAGAAAGCCTGATTTCCTGACACAAACATTCAGCATTTGATCCCTAGGCAACCTACATCTGGACTTCTTTCAGATGATAAAGAAAGAAAATATCTTGTTTAAGTTGTTTTTATTTTAGGTCTCCTTGCATGCAGCTGATGTAATACCGAATGGTTATTTAGAAACTATAAAGAGAAATAGCAAAAGAAACAGCCAAAATAGACTGAAGGAGAAAATCTGAATCGCTCAATCATCATAGGAAACATCAAGTGGTAGTGTGCTGGCTAGTAAGCTGTTATCTCTCAGCTTCAAACACACCCTTTTGCCCTATGCAATGCTGGGGCTGCAACTCTGCAGACTACAGTTCTTATATGTCAGCTGGTTCCCAGTTAGGCTTTGCTCACAGGAGGTTCTAGAGGAAGACTAGAATGATGGAGGAAGAAGGACTTGCTCCTTCCTGTCTGCTTCCTGTTCCTGTCAGTGTCACCACAGCAACGGTCCTTCACCCTGGCAGTGGCACTTGGTTCCAGTTCGCAGTTTTCCCACACAACTAGAATCAAGCTTGTTACAGTCATTCTCAGAAACAGCAGCACCAACCAGCTGGCATTTCCCTCTCAAAGGTTTGCCCCTAGCTCTGTGAGGTTCATTCTCTGAGTCCAAGGCTGAAGTACCAGCCAAGTAAGGGCCCCTCTCCAAGCTAAATTCCAGCTCTTTGGGCTCTCTCCCAAACCTTTACATTTTAATAATCCTAACATCCTCCCTTTTTACTCCCAGCCGTAGAGCTGGTTGCCACTTCTTGCATTTACTACCTCTGTGATAAAGCAGAATCCCCTCTTTGCCTTTTCAATTCTCTAGTTCCTGCTTTAAAATACTTTTATATTAAATCTCTCTGTTAAAACAATTAGAATTTTCTTATCTCCTTTCTTAGATATTTCTTATCTAACTGGAAAGAATTGGTACCAGGAGTGGTGGTAGAAAACACAGTCTCTGAAAGAGGGTATCTGGGGTTTGGTTTGTACTTGAATACACCGCTGAGCTTTTTGCCAGTGGGAAGTGGAATTCTAGAAATGCATGGGAAAGAATAGCATCAAATAGTTAATCAAATTATTGATAAAGTGCCTAATAAATGAATTAAGTGTTTGGGAGGCCAGTGGCTGCTGCATTTTGGCCACTACTGCAGTAATGATTACTGCAAGGACAGTGGCTTAGAATGGTTGAGTTTGAAGGCATGAGACACCATGAAGGCCAGAGGCAATGAGATGATACAAAATGTTTAAAAAAAAAAAACAACAAACAGAATGCCAACTAAGAATTCTGCATCCAGCAAATCTATCTTCAAAAATGAAGGAAAAATTAAGACATTCCCAGAAAAAAAAAGCTGAGAAAATTTGTCACTAGCAGATCTACTCTACAAGAAACACTAAAGAGAATGCTTCAGGCTGAAGTGAAAGGACACTAGACAGTAACTCAAACCCACATGAAGAAATAAAAAGCACTGGTAAAGGCCACTACATAGGTGAATATAAAAGATAGTGTAAACACATTCTTTTGTTTGTAATTCTTTTTTCTCTTCAGATTTAAAATACAAGTACATAAAGCAATAACAATAAAACTGTGTTAATGCACATAATGTATAATGATGTAATTTGTGTGACAATAATAGCACAAAGAAGGAGGGACAGAGCAGAGCTATGTAGGAGCAAAGTTTTTGCATGCTATTGAGATTAGGTTGGTGTTATTCCAAACTAGATTATAAATTAAGATGCTAATGATAATGCCAAGGCAGCCACTAAGAAAATAATTTCAAAATTATAGAATTAAAATGATACCACAGACAATCTCTAACATGAAAGAAGGCAGTAGTGAAGCAAAAAAAAGACAAAAGGTGTATAGAAAACAAGTAGCAAAATGGCAGACATAAATCCCACCTTGTCAGTAATTACATTAAGTGTAAATGCTTTAAACACTCCAAACAAAAGGCAGAGATTGGCAGAAAAGATTTTTTAAAACAATTTACAAGAAATATGCTTTAGATTCAAAGACACCAATAGATTGAAAGTGAAAAGATGGAAAAAGATATACTATACAAATAGTAACCAAAACATAGGGGACTATACCCACAGCAGAAAAGTAGCTTTAAGACAAATATTGTTAGTGGAGTCAAAGAAAGACAATTTTTAAACATAGGATTGGGGATAGGGAAAGATATGGAGATTATTCCTGAAAGAGGGAACAGCATGTGCAAATGGCTGGGGGGAAAAACTTATTTAATTTTTTTAGACCTAGTGTATTTTTTAAGTGTACAATTCATTGGTTTTAGTTTATTCACAAAATTGTGCAACCATCACCAGTACCTAACTCCAAAACATTTCATCCTCCCCAAAAGAAACCCCATACCCATTAGTAGTCACTCCCCAACTCCTCTTCCCATCAGCCTCTCCTAACCACTAAGCTACTTTCTATCTCTATGGATTTTCCTATTCTGGACATTTCATATAAATAGAATCATACAGGGGGCCAGCCCCCTGGCCGAGTGTTTAAGTTCTCGTGCTCTGCTTTGGTGGCCCAGGGTTTCACCGGTTTGGATCCTGGGTGTGGACATGGCACCACTCATCAGACCACACTGAGGTGGTGTCCCACATGCCACAACTAGAAGGACCCACAGCTAAAATATACAACTGTGTACTGGGGGAATTTGGGGAGAAAAAGCAAAAAAAAAAAAAAAAGATAGGCAACAGTTGTTAGCTCAGGTGCCAATCTTTAAAAATAAATAAATAGAATCATACAGTATGTGGCCTTTTGTGTCTGGTTTCCTTTACTTAGCATAAAATTTTCAAGGTTCATCCATGTTGTACCATGCATCAGTACTTCATTCCTTTATATAAAAGGCCAAATATTCCATTGTATGGCTACAACACATTTTATTTATCCATTCTTCTGTTGATGGACATTTGGGATGATGCCACTGTTTGGCTATTATGAATAATAATGCTATGAACATCTGTGTCCAATGTTTTGTGTGAACATACGTTTTCACTTCTATTAAGAATGCACCTAGAATGAAATTGCTGGGTCATATGGTAACTCTACATTTAACTTTTTGAGGAAGGACCTGTTTTCCAGAGTGGCTGCACCATTTTTACATACCCACTAGCATATTTCTCCACATCCTCATCAACACTTATTATTGTCTGCCTATTTGATTATAGCCATCCTAGTGGATCTGAAGTGTTATCTCATTTCAGTTTTTATTTGTATTTCCCTAATCAGTGGTGATGTTGCTTATCTTTTCATGTGCTTATTGGACATTTGTATATCTTCCTTGGAGATATGTCTGTTCAAATCTTCTGCCCATTCTTAAATTGAGTTGTTTGTCTTTTTATCATTGAGTTATAAGGTTTCTTTACATATTCTGGGCACAAGGACATGATTCCCTTGTCAGATATATGGCTTATAAATATTTTATTTTAGTCTGTGGGTTTTCTTTTCTTTTCTTTCTTTCTTTCTTTTTTTTTTTTTTGTTGAGGAGGATTTGCCCTGAGCTAACATCTGTTACCAATCTTCCTCTTTTTGCTTGCAGAAGATTTGCCATGAGCTAACATCCATGCCAATCTTCCTCTGTTTTGTATGTGGGTAGCCACTGCAGCATGGGCACCAACAAGTGGTGAAGGTCTGTGCCTGGGAAGCAAACCTGGGCCACCAAAGTGGATCACGCCAAACTTAACCACTAGGCTAGGGGGCTGGCTCCTCTTTTCATTTCTTTGATGCTGTCCTTTGAAGCAAAAAAGTTTTAAATTTGTATGAAGTCCCATTTATCTATTTTTTTCTTTTATCCCTTGTGCTTTTGTTGTCATACCAAGGAACCATTGCCTAATCTAAGTTCTTGAAGATTTACTCCTATGTTTACTTGTAGGAGTATTATAGTTTTAGCTCTGAAATTTAGGTATATGATCCATTTTGAGTTAGTTTTTATATACGGTGTGAAGTAAAGATTCAACTTGTGCATGTGGATATCCAGTTGTCTTAGCAACATTTCTTGCTAAGACATTTCTTTCCCCTTTGAATTGTCTTGGCACCCTTGTCAAAACTCAATTGCCCAATTTCTGGATGCTCATTTCTGCTCTATTGATCTATATGTCTATCCTCATGACAGTCCCACACAGTCTGGATTATCACTGTAGCTTTGTAGTAAGTTTTGAAATTGAGAAGTGTGAATCCTCCGACTTTGTTCTAAGATCATCTTGGCTATTTTGGGTTCTTTATATTTCTATATGAATTTTAGGATTAGCATATCCATTTCTGCAAAAAAGGAGGCGGAGATTTTGATAAGAATTTTTATATCTTAGACCAATTTGCAAGAATTGCCATGCTAACAATATTCAGTCTTCCAACCCATGAACATGAGATGTCTTTCCACTTATTCAGGTCTTTTAAAATTTCTTTCAGTGATGTTTAGTAGTTTGCAGTATACAAGTCTTGCCTCCTTTTGGTTAACTTTATTCCTAAATATTTTATTTTTCTTGAGGCTATCGTAAATGAAATTGTTTTAATTCAGTTTCAAATTGTTCATTGCTAGTGTATAGAAATAGAATTGATTTTTGCTTTTTGGTCTTGTATCCTACAACCTTCCTGAACTCATTTATTAGTTCTAAGACCTTTTTTTGTTAGTGGATTCCTTAAGATATTTCTTGACACTTACTAAATTCACATCATTTGCAAATAGAGAATTTTACTTCTTTCCAAGGAAGTCTTGCCTATTTGCCTTGGATAGAATTTCCAGGGGCCGGCCTGGTGGCGCAGTGGTTAAGTGCACACGTTCTGCTTCAGTGGCCCGGGGTTCACTGGTTCGGATCCTGGGTGCAGAGATGGCACCGCTTGGCAAGCCAGGCTGTGGCAGGCGTCCCACATATAAAGTAGAGGAAGATGGCCACAGATGTTAGCTCAGGGCCAGCCTTCTTCAGCAAAAAGAGGAAGATTGGCAGCAGAGGTTAGCTCAGGGCCAACCTTCCTTGGAAAAAAAAAAGAATCTGCAGTGCATTACTGAATGAAAGTGCCAACATCAGACATCCTTTTCTTTTTCCTGACCTTAAGGGGGAAGTTTTCAGTCTTTTTATCATTCAGGATGATGTTAGCTGTGGGTTTTTCCGTAGATGCCCTTTATCATATTGAGAATTTTTCCTTTGTTTTTGGTTTAGCTTTATTGAGATATAATTGACAAATAAAATTGTACATGTTCAGGGTGTACAAAGTGATAATTTAATATATGTATACATTGTGAAATAATTACCATAATCAAGTTAATTAACACATCCATCACCTCACATAATTACCATTTGTGTGTGTGTGTGTTTGTGTGTGGTAAGAATACTTAAGATTTACTCTCTAAAAAATTTCAAGTATTCAATATGTGATATTAAGTATAGTCACCATGCTGTATATTAGATCCCCAGAACTTATCCATCTTATGACTGAAAGTTTGTATCCCGTAACCAACATCTCCCATTTCCCCCATCCCCTGGCAACTACCATTCTACTCTCTTGTTCTATGAATTCAACTCTTACATTCCACATATAAGTGAGATCTACAGTATTTGTCTTTCTGTGTCTGGCTTATCTCACTTAACATAACATCCTCCAACTTCATCCATGTTGCCGCAAATGGCAGCATTACTTTCTTTTATCTGGTTGAATAATATTATAGGAATTTCCCTTCTATTCCAAATTATTGTTTCTATCATGAAAGCATGTTGAATTTTGTCAAATGACTTTTCTGAAACTATTGAGATTATCATTTGGTTTTTGTCCTTTAATTTATTAATTTGGTGCATTACGTTGATTGATTTTCATATGTTGAACCATATTCCTTGCATTCCTGGAATAAACCCCACTTAGTCATGGTGTACAATCCTTCTATGTTGCTCTCTTTGGTTTTCTAGTATTTTGTTGAGAGTTTTTTCATCTGTATTCAAAAAGGATATTGGTGTTTAGTTTTCTTTTCTTGTAACATCTTTGTCTGGTTTGGGTATGAGGTTAATATTGGCCTCACAAAATGAGCTGGGATGTGTTCCCCTTCTGTGTTTGCAAAGAGTTTGTGAAGGATTGATGGTAATTCTCCTTTAAACATTCAGTAGCATTCACCAGTGAAGCTATCTATAACTGGGCTTTTCTTCGTGCAAAGTTTTTTGATTACTAATTCAATCTCTTGTTATAAGTCTATCCAGATTCTGTATTGCTTCTTGAATCAGTTGTTGACTCAATTTGGCAAATTTGAAAGGCAATTTGGCATTATGAGTCAAAATTTTAAATGAGCATATCTTTTATTTTTTTTTACTGAGGAAGATTCACCCTGGGCTAACATCCATTCCCAACCTTCCTCTTTTTTTTGCTTGAGGAAGATTAGCCCTGAGCTAACATCTGTGCCAGTCTTCCTCTATTTTATAAGTGGGTCACTGCCTCAGCATGGCTGACAAGTGGTGTAGGTCTGCACCTGGGATCTGAACCTGTGAACCTGGGGCGTTGAAGTGGAGTGCACCGAACTTAATCACTACACCACGGGGCCTGCCCCTAAATGAGCATATCTTTTGATTTAGTAATCCAATCCCAGGAATTTATTTCCATTATATATTGCTATATAACAAATCCGTCCAAAATTTAGTGGCATAAAACAACCACCATTTTATTCTGCTCACAGATTCTGTGGTTCAGTAATTCGGGTAGAACAGAGTGAAGATGGATTGCCTCTGTTGCATAATGTCTGGGGCCTAATCTGGGAAATTCAAACAGTTGGAGAGGTAAGTAACTCAAATGACAGTAGCCTGGAAACATCTGGGGGCTGGTCTGGGATGACTTAGAGACCAGGGCTATTGACTGGAGCACTTCCATGTGACCCCTCTCTGTGAATTGAGCTTCGCAAAACATGGTAGCTGGATTCCAAAGGTAGTCCCCCAAGAGAGCAGCCGAGAGCAGGCGTTCAAAGAAAACAAGATGGAAGCTGCATGAGCTTTTATAACCTAACGTGCTTTCCGCTGTCGTCTCTTACTTGAAGCAGTTATCAATTCCAAAGAGTATGCGAGGTGGGAGATGTAGATATTTTTGGAAAAAATATGCCACACCTATCTTACAGAAATACTTGCATTTCTTAAGTGAAAATAGCAAGAGGCAGGATGTTATCTATAAAGTTTAAAAATGCGTACGTATGTACAGATGCAAATGCATAGAGAGAGAACTAGAAGGGAACGGGACGTCTATCTCTGGGAGGGGAATGGCGAAGATGGATGAAACAGGACTTTCATATATTTTGCTCTACCTTATTTTGTATTGTTGGAATCTTTTACAATGAGAACTATTAATTACTTCAGTAATATAATGTAAATGTTGAAAATATTTTTTAATAAATGATATAATCTACAGATGCCTTCAATTTACGGGACAAAAGACTAATTTAAGACAACATGTATATGACACAACATAATGCCACTGAGTAAGCCTCAGGGATTAGAAACACAGGGATTTTCAGAGAGACGTGAGACTTTTGAGGGGAGATTTTTTTAGAACCTACAATTCAAAGTTCTTTGTGAAGGCAGAACAACGGGAATTATTCCATACTTGGCACTTACCAAATTTATAAATCTAGCCGTAGAGTAAATTTCACAAGATGCAGGAAAACTAAGAATTTATGGAGGGCAATATAGATTTACAAATGTTTTGGTTGCTAATCCACAGGCAAAATGAAACTCCCAAGTTTTGCCACTTAGGATAAGGCTCAAAGGTTTTTGTTTGTTGGTTATCTAAACAAAGTCTGAGGGACCCTTCCCACACTCATTTTTCTCTCCTTCAATATTGTGTAGTTGGGATTTCTGCTTCTGGCAATGGCAGGATAACTTATTCCAAACAAAATCTCTTTCTAAAAATAATGAGAAACCCTGAGCAAAATGTAAAATACGTCAGTTTGAAAACATTGGGACGTTACCAAGGCAGTGATGACTTGAGGAGCTAACTTCCTTGAAAAAAGAAAAGCGAAGTCCAAAGAGGTAACCCCTCCGAGTATTAGGGAATTCACCAACGGTGGCTGAGAGGTTGAGCAGGATTTTAGGTAGTTGCATGGGACTAGGGAGGAAAATAGATGTTGAAGGCCTGTCAAAGAGGACCCTAGATTTTTCACTTGGGACCTTGTAGCATACGCCACTGGTGCCCTTGCCCATCCCCCTTGGGTCTTCCCATTATAGTGAATGGAGGTTAACTTCCAGCCCCCCGTATCTCATTTGCATTTCTTTGTCTGAGGGCTTCTTTTGGCTGTCAGAGCCCACTCTGACTGTGTTTGGCAGACTGAAGTGCCAAGAGCTTCTTCTCCCCACCCCAGCAGTCCTCAACATTGCCCCTTGGGTAGAATATTCTGAGGTCCATGTTCTACACTGGTTCCCAGAGTTCCATGAAGGGATTAACCTCCAGGTACCCACAATAAGCACTTGCTTGATAATGCATCCTATTCTGGCTACCTTCCCTTCTTTGTCTCACCTCTTCACTCTCTTACTGGAGGTTTCTGGAATCACCTCCCAAATAAACTACTTGCATTTGAATTTATGTTTCAGAGTTTCTGCTTCGGGGAAAATCCCAAACTAAAGCAGTTGGGCAAAGAAATGGTCCTCCAAGATGGGGTCCTCAAGATGGGATGCCTGATTGGGTCACTCACTGACCAGATGGTAACAAGGATCATATATGGGATGCTGATAATCCCTAAATACCATAGCACCTCCATTAGCTCTCACCTGTGGTGAACTGGGATAGCATGCGAGTGGAAGGACGATGTGCTTATACACCATCACTGACATTTCAGAGATGGCAACAACGGTAATTATAAGGACTGAGGTTTGTTCTGTTGTTGTTAAGTGCCATAGATGAACCGAAGGAAGAAAATTACAGGTTTGGGTCAGCTTCTATCAATTCATTGCCAGAAGTAGAAAAACCAGAAAGGTACCCATGGCAGCATTTAAAGAGAACTTCATCTCTTGCAGCCAGTGACTGTGCTAGAAATCAGGACCAGTACTCAATTGTGAGAGTAACATCATTCTAAAGACAGCTACATTTACAGCCCTTCAATGCTAAAATCTGGACCCTTGTAGGAGAGTGGGACTGTGACCTAAGATGGGGTGTGCTTGAGAACCCTGAACCCCTAGATTCCCTGAACCTTCTGACATAGCAGCAGTGGCCCACTCCCCCTTGCTCGGATAGTGCCTCCGATTTTCCTGATGACCATTAAAAGGCCTCACTTAAAGCAGATGCCTCACAACATGATTCACTTCCTCCTGAAGATCTGTCCTTGCCTTTGCTTCTAGACCAAAACCAGGATTTTTAGCATGGCCTATTTGGAGAAGTACTATTTCTGCTTTGGGAAGAAAGGTATTTACCAAAAGCCCTGCAGGACCTGGCTAATACATACAGGAGGAGCTGGGAAAGAATGGCTGGAAGTGAACTTGAAGGTGTTGGACCAGGGGTTGGGGAGGGGCGGAACACAAGACGGATAAGGGAGAGTTTTTGATACGGGGGAATTTTCTCTTGGCTCAGGACTTAACTCCAAGGGCATCTGTAGCTTGTCCTAATATGCTGCTAGGATGATACCTTGAAACTTTGAAAAACTGATGGCCTACCGTAAAATGAGGGGGAGATGCTGGAACTGCCTTGGCAGAATATTGAGAAAAGGGCCAAAAGTCTCAGAGTGATAACAGGCATGCTAAAATGAATTTATGTTAGATGAGAGAACCCATCTGCTGGCCATGCTCCACAGGAGGGCCACAGGACACTCTTCACTAAATTAATAAGGAACATGAGACCCAGCATCTCTGAGAAGCTTAAGAGATGGCTCTCCCCTGTGGCCAGGATTATCAGTAGGAGATGCTAGTATGGCACTGGTTTTTTTAGCGTCAATTGGAACGAACGGGTTCTAGAATAGCAGAGGGCAGGATGCAATATGTCACCATCAAAGGCAAAGCGCATGTAATTACTGTAACAGGCAGCAAATTCACTTTGGCAGCTAGGGGAGCCCTGACCTGTGGGGATCTGTGACAACTATCTCACCCTCCTGAGAGCTGAGACAACAGTGAGGGTGTTGCTTGATGTATATCATAACCAAAAACGTTCAAGACAAATGAGCAGAAGGCTGATGTCAGCCACCATAATGGAAAATCACAACCCCTCCTCAGCCGCCAGATCTGAGCTGGCTCTCACACCAAGAGCCCACAGATTGAAGGGAAGGCTGGGGTCCCTTGAGGAAGAACCCTGCAACATCTCAGCAAGTGTAAACTGTGCCAATTTCTCTATTCTTCCCTCAAAGGCCTTTACCAAAGTAAATGTAAACTGGGGAAACTGGAATCCCTAGCACTTTCGAGGGCCTTTTGAGTCAGGGTCTGCTATAGAGTGAAAGCTTGGATCCCCCCAAATTCATGTTTAATCCCAATGTGATGGCATTTAGAGACGGGGCCTTTGGGAGGTAATTAGGTCATGAGGGTGGAGCCTGCATGATGGGATTAGTGCCCTTGTAAGAAGCTCTCTCTCTCTCTCTGCCATGTGAGGATACAGCAAGAAGGTATCCGCCAAGCAGGCAAAGGGCTCTCACCAGGAAGCGAACTGATCGGCACCTTGATTTTGGACTTCCCAACCTTCAGAACTTCGAGGAATAAATTTCTGTTGTTTAAGCCACCCAGTCAATGGTATATTTGTTACAACAGCCCAAACTGGCGAAGACAGGGTCTGGGCTGATACTGGTCCTAGGGAAACCAAAATACCATCATGGCTTTCCTGTTAGAGTGAGTGAAGGCAGGCGGAGGCCAGGTAGGTGATAAATGGAGTCCCGGCCCAGGTCTATCTCACAGTGAGTCCAATGGGTCCCAAGATCGTGCTCTGCAGTCACTTCCCCATTCTTTGAAATAAGGATGGACACATTTAACAGGTCACAGAATCTTCACATTGATCCCTCAGCTGTAGTATGAGATACTGAAGTAGAAAAGGCCGAGTGGAAGCCTCTGAAACTGCTTCCCCACCCCAGCCAAGAGAGTGACTCAGAAGCAAGACTGCATCTCAGGTAGAATACCCAAGATCAACGATACCCTCAAAGTCTTTAAAAATGTGGGGATGGTTTTATCTCCCGTTTGGCATCTGCAAAAGGATCATGGTGGATAACAGTGGGTTACTCTAAATTTAACCAAGTGGTAGCCTCAATTTTAGCTGCTATATCAGGTTTAGTATCTTTATTAGAACAGATCAACACAGCCTCTGGCATAGTATGCAGCTATTGATCTGGCAAGCTCAGTCTTTCTAATCCCATAAAGATAGAGGATCAGAAGCAAGTCACATTCACTTGAACGGCCAACAATACCTGTCCATGGTCTTGTCCTAGGGCAATATTAGTGCTCCTGCTCTCTGCCACAGTATCTGCACATGCCAGGGGACAACACACCAGCCCGCTTTATCAATGACATCATTTAAACCAAACCTGGGGTGGTAGCAAGGACTCTGGATGCTCTGGAAAGACACACAGGTCAGAGGGTGGAAAATAAATCCTACAAAGATTCAGGGTCTGCCCCATCAGTGAAGTTTTCGGGAAAATAGTAGTCTAGGGCATGCCAGCACATTGTCTGCAAAGTAAAGGACACACTGCCCTCTCTACCACTAAAAGCGAGGAGCAGTGCCCGGTAGACCCCTTCATGTTTTTGGAGATAGCATGTATCCCACTGAGGAATACTGCTGTAAATTGTTTATCAGGTGACTGAGAAGGCTGTCAGTTATAAGTGGGGCCCAGAGCAAGACAGGGCTTTGCAGGAAGTCAGGCTGTGGTATGAGCAGTATGAGCAGCCCTGTCTCCTGGGCCAGGGCATATGGCATGGTACTGGAAGTTTCCACGTAGAGAAGGCTGTTGTGGCAAAGCCTCCACAGGAGTGTCGCAGCACAGATCTCTCAGGCTCTGCAGCAAGGCTCTGCCGTCTGTAGCAGAGAACTGTTCACCACCTGAAAAGTAGCTTCTGGCATGCAACTGAGCTCCAACAGAGAGTGAGTGTCTGACCATGGAACACCAGAGCTGCCCACCCTGGGCTGGGTATTCTCAGACACACACACAGCCATGAGGTCAGGTGGGCAACAGCCATCTGTTAAGTCTGGAACTGTGAAGGGTCTAAGATATTATCCTTCCTGGATAATCTAGTGAGCCTCCCACCCTGTCACAGTTTTATACACACACACACCCCACCTCTGAATTAGAGAGGAGAACATTTACTCAGAGAGCATCCCGGCAGTGCCAATTCCCCATACAGCGATGCAGTAAGGGCCAGATGTATATCCACATGCCAGGACTGCACCCACAGGAGAGGAACCCTGAAACTATGGAAGGTCCTTAGGTTTTTATTACTCTTACAATATAAGCAAATGGCTCCAGGGCAGATGAGCCTTAACAACTTTTGGAGTAATTCACTATCTCTAATTTCCAAGATATGTTTGTCACTCAATCATTCTTTAACCTAGAATGACAGTTGTTTTTGCTCAGGAAGCTCTGACTGTACAGAAACATGAAAGTACCCATGCAGCACTGTCTTCCAACACAGTCTATTGAGGGGATCCATTTCAAGCAGGTCCAGAGGGCACAAGTAGCTCACTTCGTGGACTTATGTTGCACCAGCTCGTCTCCTTCATCGCAAAACTTTGGCTTTGGTGCCGTGGAGGGAGGGGGGCAAGTGGGTGTCCCAGACCTTTTGTGGATGGGTCAGCTCAGTGGGTTGGTGTAGCTGAAAATGGACTGCTTTTGCATTATAGTCCCACTCAGGGGTGGCTCTGATAGTGGTGAGAGAAAAATCTCCTAGTGGGCAGAGCTTTGAGCAGTATGCCTGGTCATTAACACGTTTTAGGGAAAAGTGGCCTGATGTAAGAATATATATGGACTCCTGAGCATCAGGGGCAAATAAATTAGTGTTGTAAGTCACGGGCCTGAAAAGAATAAAATTGAAAGATGGCAGACAAAAAGGTCTGGAGAAAAAGCATGTGGAGAGACCTATGGGAGTGGGCTGGAAGGGAGAACAGGCATGGAACAACCAGGTGGTTAGGATGATCCATCTATTAAAGGTCAGCCACCCCATCTCCTGCACAATGGGCCCTGGAAACTATGATGAGAGGGATGGAGACTATAAATGAGCCCAAGATTATGGGCTTCCCCTCATTAAGACTGATACATCTTCTCCATTGCTATATGTCTGACCTGTCAGCAGCAGAAATTGATGGTACTGTGACGGTACAGCCTCTCAATATGGTACTTTGCCTTGAGAATACCAGCCAGCCATTTGGTGGCAAATTAATTATATCAGACTGCTCCCACTCCGGAGGGGACAGCAATTCCTCCTAAGTGGAATTTGACACATATTCCAAATATGGGTTTGCCTTCCTTGTCCTATCCAAGGATTTACAGAATGTCTGCTTTATCATAATGGGATCTTGCTTCAAAATCGCACTGGAAACACTTTGACAGAGGAGGTGCTACAGTGGGCGCATGGCCGCGGGATTCAGCAGTCTTCCTACACCACCTCACTCACAAGCTGCTGATCAGACAGAATACTGGACGAGCCTCTTGAAAGTGTGGCCAGGACACCAACTTAGGGGTAACAATCTAGGAGACTGGAGCACTGTCCTTCAACACGTGGGTAATACTTTGAAACAATGACCACCACTGTGTCCCCACTGGATAGAATGCACGGCTCTAGAAAACAGTAAGGGGAGGGACAGTGGCTTCTCTCACTCCAGCAACCCGCTTGGGAACACTCCTCAACTAGAGGTTCTGTTCAAGGATAGGAGGAAACTTCCACAAAGGGACACCAAGTGCTGTCTAGTTATTTGGAGCTTTTTATGCTGGTTGACCATCAGCCAAATAAAGGTGTTAGTACACTGGCAGGGAAATTGGCCTGATTATTAAGAAAGATAAGGTCGCTGCTACAGGGGCAGAGCAGAACATGTCTGGAACTTAAAGGACTTGCTCTTGGTACATCTCTGAGTTGGTAATGACAGGAGGGCAACTGCAGCAGCCATGGCCTTACAAGGGCAAGGTAGGCAGGGACTCAGTGCCTCAGAAGGGATGAAGGTCTGGGCAGCCCATTGTAGACCAGCAGAGTGCAAACCTAGAAGGTATGGTAGAGGAGAGAGGCAATAAATATCAGTATTGGTCTCAGCACCAATGCTGTAGCAGTGTGGACTTTATAGCCTCTTCTAATCAACCTTCCAAGTTCCTTTTTTTAAAAAAAAAAAAATATGACCAACCAACACCTGGAGGAAGCAGTGACAGGACAGAGTAAACTTAATGTATGGCCTGAATAAATGTACGGTCTGATCTGTAGATATTGTTGCTGTCCTCCCTTACCCCCTCAGGCCTTACCAGGACAGTACAGACAGGTCCCACCTCTCCTACCAACACTTGCTTCTTTTTGCCTAAGGGCTTTGCCTGAGCCAGAGGCCACTCTGCCTGAATGCAGAGTCCAGAAGTGCCAAGAATTAACACCCTGTGGTGTTTATTCAGAGCAGCCTAAATCAGCGACTGACAGGAGTTGGTGTATAAATCTCTCTGTCTCTGCCCCTCAGGTGGGATAACTTCAAGACATGTAACTTTAAGTCCACTGGTTCCTGGACTTCCTCGGTGGTGGCACACTCCAGCCGCCCACAGTGGGATCTGGCTTGATAGTGTATCCTCTATTAGCTGCTCTTCCTTCCGTGTCTCACTCAATTGATATTTCATGGGACCATCTCTCAAATAAACTACTTGCAGTCAAATTTTTGTCTTAGGGTCCGCCCTTAGGGGAACCCAAACTAACAGAGACGACCTGAGTGCATAACTTAGGAGTAAGAGCAGACTGGAAATAGACTAGCCCTGGAAGAGACTGAAGCCCAGTTTCAATTCAGCTCAGTCCCTGAGTGGATGAGGATAATTTGCCTTTCCTCTATTTACATTTGGAAATCCTCCCTGGAGAAAGATATCATCCTGGGCTGCAAATTATCTTTACAATTTCATACAGGATGCCTGGCATTTAAATAAAAATAGCTAGGCAAACAAAAAGACAAAAACGACTGAAAATCAAGAGGCAAAATAGACAAGAGGAACAGACTCACAGGCAATCCAGATTTTACTATTATCAGACATGGATTTTCAAATAACTATAACTAATATGTTCAAGATACTAACAATGAAGGACTTCAGCAGAAAACTAGAAGCTATAAACTAGAATCATTATAAAAACCACAGAGCCGAGGGGTCGGCCCAGTGGTGTGGCAGTTAAGTGCGCACGTTCCACTTCAGTGGCCTGGGGTTCACCAGTTCAGATCCCAGTTGAGGACGTGACACCACTTGGCAAGCCATGCTGTGGTAGGCATCCCACATATAAAGTAGAGGAAGCTGGGCACGGATGTTAGCTCAGGGCCAGTCTTCCTCAGCAAAACGAGGAGGATTGGCGGCAGATGTTAGCTCAGGGCTAATCTTCCTCAAAAAGAAAACACACACACACGCACACACACACACACACACACCCCCACCCATAGAGCCAAAATATATCTGAATTTAAGACTTCAACAGATGAATTTAACAGCAGAGTGGACAAACAAAACAGGATTGGCGAACGGGAAAACGGACAATAAGAAAATCCACAAACTGGAAACCTGGAGAAGATGGGAAATATAAAAAGAACATGAGAGACACTTCCAGAAAGACAGAAATGAAGGACTTTTCCCTACTCCTCCCACTAAATACAGTTAAAATCCCTGAGCATTATATATCAAATAAAAATAAAAGGAGGGTCTGAGAGAAGCAGAGTACACAGAACAGCTGGGGACCCGGCTGGATCTGAGGAATGACATGGTGGTGAGTTCTCCCTGGGTTCTCTTTTTGCTCATCTATCCCAGACTTGATGCTGGAGAAGCTGGCAACCTGGAAATACCAAGTACAGAAGAAAAAGCCTCAATAAAAGTCTGCTCTCTCTAGCCAAAGGTCCAGGAATAGCGCAGCCTATCAAGACAGAATACTTTTAGACAATGATTGCTCTACTCAGTCAAATACCACAAGGAAAACCACGGCCCAGCGTCCACCCCTGCCAGTAAACACTGAGAGAGGATTCCAGATTTCCACCTTCGTCAGGTTCTAAGAAGACTCCTCAACCCCTGACTCGGTGGTGTCAGAGAAGGCTGAGTAGGGAGCTGGGGCTTATCCCTGCTGAGTTATAACTCTCCTCCCTATTCACTGTGGTGTCCACTTGGAGAGCCTGGACTTCCATCCCCATCAGTGCTAACAAGCTAGCCCTCTCTCTCCCTGCTGGTGTGGCATTTGAGGAGGCCAGGTGGAGAGTCAGAAGTTTCACCACTGTCCAGGGATAACATGGAGTGACACCACTCCACCCAGTGTCAGTGGAGGCCCTATGAGGTAATAGGGATGCAATCCCACCCCTCCCAGCCGGGGTGATGGCAGAGGCCTAGCGGGGAGCCAGAACTCCCAACTCTGCCCAGCAGTGATGAGGAAGCACTCCCTGACCCTGGGTGTTAACAGAAGCTGAGTGGAGATCCTGGACTTTCACCCCCACCTGGCAGTCACAAGGTGTGCCCCCTCTTTTCCCATGAGGGTGGTGTCAGAGGAGGCCTGGTAAAACAGAATATTTAAATAAGACCCAGAGTCTCGTAACATAAAATGCCAAAAATGTCCAACTTTCTTTTTTCTTTTTTTCGGTGAGGAAGATTGTCCCTGAGCTAACATTTGTGCCAATCTTCCTCTATTTTGTATATGGGATGCCACCACAACATGGCTTGATGAGCAGTGTGTAGGTCCACACTCAAGATCTGAGCCACCGAAGCACAGTGCACAAACTTAACCACTATGCCACCAGGGCAGCCCCTAAAAATGTCCAAGTTTCAATTTAAAAAATCACTTGTCATACCAAGAACCAGGATAACCTCCACCTGAGTAAGGAAAGGTAAACAACAGATGCCAAGATAACACAGATCTTGGAATTACCCAACAATGATTTTAAAGCAGTCATCATAAAAACACTGCAATGAGCAATTACAAACACTCGAAACAAATGGAAAACTAGAAAGTCTCAGCAAATAAACAGGAGACATAAGGAGGAAGCAGATGGAAATTTTATAACTGAAAAACATAACTGGAGGTAAAAAGTCCTCAATGGAGGGGCTAGACAGCAGAAAGGAAGGAACTGAGGAAAGAATTAATACTCTTGAATAACAGAAATTATCTGAGTAATAGAGAAAATAAGTGGGAAAAAAAAAAAAGACCAGAGGTCAGGCACCTGTGGAATTACAACAAAAGACCTAGTATCCATGTCATTGGAGTCCCAGAAAGTAAAGAGAAAGAGAACAGGGCTGAAAAAGTATTCAAAGAAATATGGCTGAAAACTTCCTAAATTTGGTAAAAGATAAAACGTAAAGATTCAAAAATCTGAATGCACCTCCAAAAAGGCTAACACCCAAAGAAACACAAGAAGACACATCACAGCCAAACTTGTGAATCCAGCCGCCATTGCCTTATTTTTGTAAATCAAGTCATTGGAATATAGTGACACCCATTCATTTATGTATTACCTACAGCTGCTTTCTCACTACAACAGCAAAGTTGAGTACAGCCTGCAGTGACCAGGGTATTCACTATCCATCCCTTTACAGAAAAATTTGCTAACCTCTGATCCAGTCTGACCTCTTCAGGTTCAAAAACCTGATTTAGTCTGCACAATATGGCTGCATCAATAAGAATGCCAATCAATGTATAATGAATACATATGCCTTCTAGCTAATAGGGTCCAGTTCCAAGGAAAGCTTTTTAAAAATTTTTTCATGGAGAACAAAAAAATATACAAGAAAAAAAATACAGTGAACACTCGTTGATCCATCATCCAGTTTCAACTATGATTATCTCATGGGCAATCTTATTTTGCCCCCATCTGCATCCACCAACCCACCTGGATTTCTGTGACACAAAATCAAGAAACTATAACTCTTCTGGGAATCCTTTTCTGACTATTGAAAGGGAGGCAATTTTCTCTCCTCTACTGGGAGAATATAAGCCAGGGGCTGCACGTAACCATTCTTGTAGCCATGTGGAACCTTCTAGTGACTTCCTATCTCATGCAGAACAAAATCTAGTCTTTACAATCATCTGCAAAGCCCTATGTGATCTGATGCCCTGGATCTGTCTCTAATCTAATCTCCTAACACTCCTTCCAACACCCGTTCAGCTTCAACACACTGGTCTCCTTGCTGTTCACTAAACATACTAAGGATGCTTCTGCCTCAGGGACAGTTACTGCTTCCTCCGCCTGCACAATCTTCCCTGGGTTATTTACATGGATCTCTTCCTAACCTCCTAAGAACTGCTCTCCCCAAAAATCATCATCCATTCATTCAACAAATATTTATTGAGCACCTTCTATCTACCTGACATTGTTATAGGTTCTTGGAATATGCAGAGAACAAATTAAAATCTGACGTCATGGAGCTTACCTTTCAGAGGTGTAAAAATAAACTCCTATAGAGAAAAATAAAGCAGAAAAAGGGACATGTGGATGGTGTTGATAAGGGTTGTGGCAATTTTAAGTCATGTGGTCAGGGAAGGCCTCCCTGAGATAAACACCTGAAGGGGGACAAAGAGACGTGCCTATCTAGAAGGACTGTACTCAGTATGCTTGAGGAATAGGTGGCCAGTGAGGCCAGAACACTGCATTAGAGGAGAAAGTAGCTGGCAGTGTAGTCAGAAAGATGGAATGCCACAGCAGATACATTACAAAGGTGATTATAAGGACTTTGATAATACTGATAGAGGATTTTGAGATGAGTGACTTGATACTTAGTTTTAACAGGCTCACTCTGGCTTCTGTTTAGTCTGGGGGTAGACAGGGGGGGTGACTAATTCCACTGATGGTCCGAAATTCTCCACTTCTGTCTTTGTCCACACCTTTTGCCCTGTAACTTTGTAATGCCCTTCCATGTAGAGTCTGGCCCAACCACGTGACTTTCTTTGACCAATGGGATGTTAGCAAATTGGCTCTGGGACACCACTTCTAAAGAGGCAGGATAAGCCTCAATGCCTGGAACTACCTCTCTTTTAAATGTAAGAAAATACAGGCCTTTAAGGTTTATGTAATCCAATCTAATGCACGCTACTTTCAATCAAACATGTAACCAATGCAGTTGACTTTGAGATCTTAGCCTAGGAATTAGTACAACTGAATGTCCATGTCACCATCTGCAATGGCAAAATTTACATAACTCAAAACTTAGGATTACAATATAGTACATAATTTAAGACATCTAAGGTTAAGTCATTTAAAATCTAACAATTTACTCTTGAGAAAAAGATTCAGAGAAATCCTCTGCACAGAGAATCTTTACATAATTTTTGAGTGGGAAGTTAATTAAATTCAAATGACTAATGCATGGAACCAAAGGAACACGCAAAATACGTCAAGACACACATGCCCCTCCTACCAGAACAGCTAACATAGAATCTAGACCACTATTCCAATTGTCCTTTTCATATATTCAACTAATTGGTACTCATAACTCTGAGGTAAATACTATAATCTTCCTTAGTTTTACAGATAATACAGGTAAGCACAAAGATTTAGTGACATTCCAAGGTCATGCAGTTAGTAAGGGATAGATACGAACCTCGGCAGTCTGGCTCTGGAGTTGGGATCCTTATCCTGCCAACAAGGAAGAATTTATAGTATAGGCTACAAATCTGCTTAAAATTTCTCAGCTTTAATTGTACTTTTAAACTTACAATAAAAAAAAGAACTGCAACACAAAACCCCTCATTTCAACAAATGGTTCAGGAACTAGATGTCCATGTGTCTAGAAAGACCATGTATCCTTCACAAAAATTAACTGAAAATGGATCACAGACTCAAACATAAAACACACAGCTATATGTTACGTGTCTCCCAGAAAGTAACACGAGAGCACCTGGATGATCCTGGCATGGTGAGGACTTCTACTAACACCAAGGGCAGAATCCATGAAAGAAGTGATAAACTGGACTTCCTAAAAATTAACTTTTGCTCTGTAAAAGACAATATTGAGAAGGCAAGCTTCAGACTGGAAGAAAATACTTAAGATACATACATCTGACAAACTACTGTTATCCAAAATATACAAATAATTCTTAGAACTCAACAAGAAAACCACCCAATCAAATGCTGGTGGTGTGTGGAGCAACAGGAACCCTTACTTACTGCTGGTGGAAACGCAAAATGGTACCACCACTTCAAAAGGCAGCTTCATGGTCTCTCACGAAAGTCAACATACTCTTACCTCTCGGTGCGGCAATCAGGCGTCTCAGCATCTACCCAAAGGAACCAGAAACATGTCCACACAAAAACCTGCACACGGATGTTTACAGCAGCTTTATTCCTAATTGTCAAAACTGGGAAGCAATCAAGTCATCCTTTAGTAGGTGAGTGGATAAACTGTGGGATATCCAGACAACGCAATAGTGACTCACCACTAAGAGAAACGAGCTAGAAAGTTAAGAAGACACGGAGAAACCTTAAACACACATTATTTAATAAGCCAATCTGAACAGGATACACAGGGTATGATTCCAATTATACGACATTCCGGACAAGGCATTAGATTGGATTACATAAACCTTAAAGGGCCTGTATTTTCTTAGACTTAAAAGAGACTGTTCCAGGGGCTGGCCCCGTGGCCGAGTGGTTAAGTTTGCGCGCTCCGCTGCAGGCGGCCCAGTGTTTCGTTGGTTCGAATCCTGGGTGCGGACATGGCACTGCTCATCAAACCACGCTGAGGCAGTGTCCCACATGCCACAACTAGAAGGACCCACAACGAAGAATATACAACTATGTACCGGGGGGGCTTTGGGGAGGAAAAAAAGGAAAAAATAAAATCTTTAAAAAAAAAAAGTGTGTTCCAGGCTTTGAGGCTTATCCTCTTAAGTGGTGTCCTAGAGCCAATTTGCTAACATTCCATTGGCCAAAGAAAGTCACAGCAGTTGCCAGAGGTTGGGGGCAGAAGGATGAATACGTAACGCAGTTTTTTGGGGGCATTGAAAACAGTATTCTAGAATGATGGATTCATGTCATTATTCACTTATCCAAACCCATTGAATACAAAACACCAAAAGTGAAGCCGAACGTAGTCTAGGGACTTGGGGTAATTACATCAACACAGGTTCAGGTTCATCAATTTTAACAAATGTACCCTCTGGTAAGGAATATTAATAATGGGACAGGCTATGCATGTGTCAGGGCAAGGAGGAGTCATGCCTCACAACGGGGACACATTCTGAGAAATGCATTGCTAGGCAATTTTGTCATCATGCAAACATCAGAGTGTACTTTGACAAACCTAGATGGTACAGCGTACTACACACCTAGGCTTTATGCTGTTAGTCATGTGTCACATGTAAGGACATTTCAGTCAACGACGAACCACATATACAACGGTGGTCCCAGAAGATCAATACTACATAGCCTAGTTGTGTAGCAGGCTATGCCATCTAGATAGCATAACTTTAAATCTCTCGGACCACCACTGTATACGCAGTCTATCGTTGACCAAAATGTCATTATGCAGCATATGACTGCCTATCAGAAATCTTTGCACCTTCCTCTCAATTTTGCAGGGAACTTACAACTAAGCAAAACCTTAAAAAAAAAACAAAAACCAGACTATATAGTCATAAATGGATTAACCTATAGATGAAACCATAGACAAAAAACTGACTTACTATACTACTTAATAATTCAGACTTGGCTGCAGAGGATTCTAGAAGCTTCTCTGTCACTCACTCATTATCAGTCCTGAAGGAACACAGGACCTTAAGCCATATGCAGAATCCCATTCATGGTGGAGACAAGAAAGCAGCAGTATTAACTATGAACAGGAATACAGGGAGAACGAAATCATCTTGACTTATCTCTACTTCTTTGTATCCTGTAAATCAGTTTCATTAGACTTGGTTTAGAGAAGGAAGGCCTAAGTCCCAAAGTTGGCAATCCCTAAAATGGAAATGCCACAGTATTTCCAAAGCCATAAGGAAACCTCCAAGAGGAGAAATATATTTTCATTTTTTAAAGTGACAGAGGTACAAAGAAAAATGGTGCTAAAATCAAACTGCAGATTCATGTTAATTTCATAAACACAAAAAATTTATTCTGAAGAAATCATTTTATACATTAATTACTGAAAAATGTTCATTACTTTACTTAGCTATTTACTTAACAAATCAAATGATTTAAGCAAAACAAACACGGCAATACAAAAATGCTAAATTTACAAAAGCTGTACAAAATAACTTAATACTTAAAAACTAGACTGATACAGTCTATAAGATCTCTTCAAGAGCTGTACAATTATACATCTATATAGTTTTTTTTAGAGGATAAAAGAAAGGATGCTTTAAGGCTTCTTTGAGAGTAATCCTTTTAGCTGGATCATATTCCAACATTTGCTCAATGAGGTCAAAGAGCAGCTCATGTTCAGCATCTTGAGAAAGCATAAATTCCTGAAAAGAAAAGAAATAGTCATCAGCCTTTTCTACTACCACAATTATAATTCTATTTCTCCACCATGCAAAGACGGGTAGCTCAAAGTTTTGATCATTTAAGCAATGACCCAGGCTTACCTTCAGAGGCTTACAGCGCCTTGAAACATATCTCCCAGCAGAACTATGTTCATCCCAGTCCAATCGGTCATGATGGAAATATTTACGTTTCCTAAGAGTAAGTCAATATCCACTCATGTTTATAATGTTGACAATACAAACTTAAACATCTAGCAAAGGTGAATGGCTTCACCAATTATACTTTTAAAGCTCAAAGATAAACACGTTTTTAGAGATTTAAAAGGCAGCCTAGAGATAGTTACTGGGTTCCCAGCAAGGTAATGTGCTACTTAAGCTTAGCCTGACTGACTTCATTTTATAAAGTTCTAATCAGAAGACGTGATCAAGTGGTACTAAGGATGGCACTTATTCTTAAATAACACATACCTGGTTTTCTGTATCATATGTTTTGGTAAAGGTCCAAGAATCCTTTCCATCATTGCTAAGTGCTCCTTACTATCATGTGTCTAAAATAATAAAGAAAACTTATTAACCAACTTTACTTGCACATTATGCCTTGTACTCATGTAACATAGCTGCTAGATTTCTAGTCCATAGATGATGAGAGGTCACAAGGAAAATGATCACAAAAAAAGGCATACTTTCAGCACACTACAGCTACAATGAAGAATGCTAAGGCCTACAGAAGCTCACTAATGATTTCCTTGAATGAACAAGGATAATATACTTATTGCTTTAGACTTATCTACAACTAACAGTGTATCATGGGGGGAAGGGGGCGAAACTACCCAAATGCGGACACTTTGCATTAAAAGCATTCATAACACCACTGAAACAGATCACTGTCACTTACTGGAAATACTGTAAACCCAAGGTAGTATTCTATAAGAATACATCCAATACTCCAGACATCACATGGTTGGGACCATCCTAGGGCTGCAAAACAAAACAAACTGTTAGGGGAAAAAAATCCTCAATATTTCTTAAAGACATTTAAAAAAAATATATAATTTGAAGTTTGAGCTAGGAAGATCCTGAAGGAATCACTCAATCCAAGATTAAAAGTAATATAATAGCAGAGTATGTAACAGTTAGGGCTCTGATGACATCTAGTTTAGAGTTCCAACTCTGGCTCACCTCTTTCCTCACTAATGATTTGGGCAAAAACATTTGTTTTTCATGAGCCTCAATTTTCTAACCTGCAAAACAGGAGCTATCTACACCATGCAAGGACTGACTGACATGGAAAGTGTCTGGGATATAAAAAACACTAAACATTTGTTTTAACACCCCACCAGAGGGGCCGGCCCTGTGGCCGAGTGGTTAAGTTTGCACGCTCTGCTTTGGTGGCCCAGGGTTTCGCTGGTTCACATCCTGGGCACAGACATGACACTGCTCATCAACCCATGCTGAGGCGGTGTCCCACATGCCACAACTAGAAGGACCCACAACTAAAAATACACAACTATATACCAGGGGGCTTTGGGGAGAAAAAGGAAAAATAAAATCTTTAAAACCCCACTACATATTACAAACGTGCAAACTGAATTCCAGAAAGGTTGGGCCGGCCTGGTGGCGCAGCGGTTAAGCTCGCACATTCCGCTTCTTGGCGGCCCAGGGTGTGCCGGTTCGGATCCCAGGTGCGGACATGGCACTGCTTGGCAAAAGCCATGCTGTGGTAAGCATCCCACATATAAAGTAGAGGAAATTGGCATGGATGTTAGCTCAGGACCAGTCTTCCTCAGCAAAAAGAGGAGGATTGGCAGCAGTTAGCTCAGGGCTAATCTTCCTCAAAAAAACAAAAACAAAAACCAAAAACAAACAAAAAAAACCCCCAGAAAGGTCATACTACCACCTACTCAAAGTCCCAGAGCTATCTGGAATAAAAGCTTAAAATCTTTAATGTGTTTTACACTAACCCATTAAGAGGAAAAAGACAAAAGGTCCCACAAATAAGACTTAAAACTACAAATAAATTTTCAAGTCAGCTTCAATAAAGATATACAGGTTTCCCAAGCACAACTAAGAAATACTTACCTAAAATAACTTCAGGTGCCCTATAATGTCTTGTAGAGACCAAGGTACTGTGATGTTCATCATCATATGTTGCACTGCCGAAATCTACAACTTTAATATCTGGATTTATTAAGGTACGTTCATCACGTTTCTGAAAATTATAAATGATGGTTAATTAGGCATAATATTAAGATGATATGAAATATTCATTTGAAATTATGAAGATAATACATCAAAGACATACCATTTTGGGATTATAAGCCTCTGTGTAATCAGATTGCACAAATAAGATGTTTTCAGGCTTTAAGTCTGTGTGAGTCAACTTATTACTGTGCAGAACTGAGAATGAAACAGAAAAAATTGCTGTAATCTGAAAATCAAAAGCCAAAAACTTAACCAAACCCAAAAGCCCTATAATAAAAAGCCTCTCTGATGCCTTTTCCACATGTCCAAGTAAGTGGTCAACATTCAAATAGCCTGCTAGAAAACCACCAGGTACTAAAATCCAATACCCTCCTTAAAAAAATTAGTCCAATGACAGCTATTGCTTAAAAACTGAAGAAAGAAATACCTTTCTCTTATGAAGCTAAAAATTGCCATTCCTTAATTTTAACCCAGTGGTTCTGGGTTAATAATTTTAGGAATCAGAAAGGCTATAGTTGGGGCCAGCCCGGTGGCGCAGCAGTTAAGTGTGCACGTTCTGCTTCGCAGCCCAGGGTTCGCCAGTTCGATTCCCGGGTTTGGACATGGCACCACTTAGCAAGCCATGCTGTGGCAGGCGTCCCACATACAAAGTAGAGGCCCGGATTTTAGCTCAGGGCCAGTCTTCCTCAGCAAAAAGAGGATTGGTGGCAGTTAGCTCAGGGCTAATCTTCCTCCAAAAAAAAAAAAAAAAAAAAAAAACAAACGAAAAAAGGCTATAGGTCTTCCACATGACAATATATTATTATATGCTGGACAACATATTATTTACTTAATAAAATGCAGTAAACTGACCAATAGCCTGTAATCAGCTACATCTTCCTCATGCCTAAAGTCAGGCTTCCAAGTCCTATTATTTTAGATTCCTTCTTTTCCTGAAAGATCCCTGTCAGTATGGCGTTCACTTAGTCTCAATAGGGGGCCAGCCCTGTGGCTGAGTGGTTAAGTTGCACACACTGCTTTGGTGGCCCAGGGTTTCGCCAGTCTGGATCCTGGGCGTGGACATAGCACTGCTCTTTGAGCAATGCTGAGGCGGCATCCCACATGCACAACTAGAAGGACCCAAAACTAAAATATACAACTAGGTACTGAGGGGCTTTGGGAAGAGGGAGAAAAAAATTAGCCTTAAACTGAAATTTCTGAAAGATAGGCTAAGTACTTACAATTCACAGACTTGCATATCTGATAGGCCATCTTCCTAATATGGTCCAGTCGAAATGGCACAAAACCATTTTCTTTAATGAAATCATAGGTACTAAGTCCTAGCAGTTCAAACACAATGCAAATGTGACCATGATGCTCAAACCACTCCAACATCTGGACACAGCGGCTAGAAACATATGAAAAGTAACTGAGTACAGCTTTTCACAATTCAAATCTACCTGAGGCCATTTTCTAAGCTCTATTGTGATACTTACAATGTACTGCTGGGGTCTGTAGTATTTAAGTGTTCCAGAACTTGTATTTCTGAGCGAGCAGCTTCACAATATCTATCCACATTTTTAACTATTTTTACTGCTACATGTCTACCTCCCCTGTTACAGAGAATAAATCCAAGTTAAAAAGAAAAAAAAAAGACATCCAATTCCACTTTTCCAGCACTCTTCAAAATGTACTACTTCTACATTGACCCATCATGGTTGTTTTCTTGAATTTACAGTCTAGTACTCAGTTTGATCACATAGAAGTACTCTCTTCTAAATGCAACTCTATGTAAGCAACTAGAATGACCTTTGGGCACATGGTAAGGGTTGGTAATACACATACACGTTGAATGACACAAATTTCTTTCATCAGACCACCACTCACATGTATTATTTTTTGGTCCTTCAAGTAAACTACGTATCAACCGTTCTAACTTAAAAAGAATACTGGGATATCACCACCCCAATTTGCATTCCAAGTAAGATGCAAAACAAATGTACGTAAAGCAGTTTCTTCCTGTCACTAGCAAATATTCTACCAAATCTTCCTTTGGTCCAGGTTACCAAGAAAATTGGGATATGATGGGGTCATAATAAAGAACTCAAGCTCTCAGAACTTTATCAATCAAGAGTAGGAAGCACTCTCTAATAAGTCATTTAGAAAAGCTTTGCCATTACAAAGGAAAAAAAAATTCAACAGGGCAAAAAAGGGAAAGGCAAAATTTCTTGTACTATTTTAAATTTCAATCAGTAGTTTGAAGGTCACACATAAACTACCGTGAAGACTGCTTCAATATGTCTGGGATAAGCAAAACTCCAAAGACTCCTAATATAAAACCAAGGCTGAGAATCACTGAACTAGGAAAAAATTGATGGCCACAGCTCCTGCCCAGTAGGACAATGAAAGAATACTTTCTGAAACAAGATAATCTGTTCTCAGCTGAAAACTGGTATGACAGGCTACACACACTATTAATAGCTACTGCTTAAAAATACAAAGGGCTAGTACCTTTTACTGGGAGTTTCCTACATCCAAGTGAAAATCTCAAGCTAAAATGGTATGGTCATGCATTGCATAATGACGATTTGGTCAATGATGGACAGTATATATGATGGTGGCCCCATAAGATTAGTACCACGTAGCCTGTGTGCGTAGAAGGCTACATCATCTAGCTTTGTGTCAGTACACTATATAAAGTTCACACAATGATAAAATCGCTTAACACATTTCTCGGAACATATCCTCGTTGGTAAGTGACACATGACTGTATAACAATTTATCTAACTCATAGCCAGAACATAATCTAAAGCTAAATAAATTTTCTATATTGTTGACCTCCCAAGTGCAATCCTGCGCCAGAAAACTTACGCTTTATGATCAATGCACTCCACGACTTTTCCAAAAGCTCCTTCACCTAAAGTATCAACAATTTCATCTAAAAGAGAGAAATAAATCTCAGTCATACCAAGAAGTGGAAACAGTTTACTTATCATAATAAATGCTATCAATGCAGATTATTCTATTCGATGCTACAAATTTCTTTATCACTAGATATTTTATCGGTGAACACCATCAAAAAACATATATAACTATGTTTAGGTCTAATTTCATTCTTAAGCTAATTTCATTAACTTGATTTACTGTTTTGGAAGTTTTGCATAACAAACATTAAACTTCTAAAGAAAGCAAAAACACAATCCCCCCCCACCAAAAGAAATGGAAAAAACAAAATAAAACAGAACAGAAAAAACAGAGAAAGAAAAAGATTTCCAAATCCCTGAAATCTTAATCTATATATAGATTATGTTATCTGAAAAGTTAATAAGTGTTGAAAAATATTCTATACATCTTGCACTTAGTACGTCTCCACTCTGACAGATCAGGTGACCCTCCTCATCATCCTCTACACTCCTGGTTCTTTTCCTTCGGTGACTCTTCTGGAAACGTCAAGTGGGCGGCACCAAGATCATCCAGCCAATCAATATACCCGAGTGAATTCAGGGCAGAATACGAAATTCATTCAGCGGGGAGATATTCAGGCATTCAGATACACGCCAGGCCACAAACGGTTGGCAGGAGCAATTTCAAATTCAGTCCCCAGAAATTCACAGGGCACATAGTTTATGTTAACAGGAGAAAAACATGGCAAGGAACAGATTTTCAGATAAGATACTCAAAGTGGCAAGGCAACAAACATAATACAATTGTTTTTCTTTTTTAAAAAAATGCTTAGTTGTATTCACTGAAACATAATTTTAAGTTTCTAGTGTCCTAATTTAATGTTGCAAAATTGTAGGATGTAGTATTTACTTGTCAAAGTGGCCAAATTAAGATTTCCTAGCTAATCTACGAAAACAAATTATCAAAACAGTAAATAAAATTAAAGTCCTAATTTTAGGGAGAAAAAGTTTCGGCATTTAATAACACTGTGGCATTTTAAATGTCATCTGAGCTGATCTGCAAATTAACACATAACCCATAATGTTCAAATATGTTAAGTGGTTTGTTTAGTGAAAAAAGGATTAGAGCATGCTTTGCGAGAACACAGGCATGCCTAATCCTCAATCATACAAAAATAAAATGTCTATTCTATTTTTGTGATAAGAGCTTCAATTTATCAAAACAAATCAGAACTCTGGAAGTACCACAAAAAAATCTTTCAGAATATTTTGTAATCACTGCTCTAAACTAACCTAAATTAATTACTTTCACTCTTTCACTGGAATGACAATTAGCTGCCAACTAGTAATAAAATCTGTTATTACATAGCTAAACATGTATTCTATTTCAGGAATTTCCTATCAAATGCACAAACACTGAAAAATCCTGCAAGTTAAAATTAGCATGACTTCATCTTAAACAAAACTTTCTCAAATGATCAAGCACAAATTCAACAGTTTTCCTGTTCCACATGGGAAATAAAATTTTCAAGATGTTTTAAAAGAGCTCATACCCCATGTGAATGATGACGTGAAGTACTGTGGTGAATCCTGTGTTTGCTTTTATAACTACTTCTTCCACTTCTACCAGAGGACTTGCTACTATGATTCTGATATCTGCTTTCATGGTCTCTATGGCGATGTCCAGGTTCACATCCTTGATTGTAGTCATTTCTGTATTCATCAATGTAGCGTCGACTGTGATAATCTTTCTCATTTAAGGATCTGCTTTCCAAATAATAGCTAGAAAAATTAAATATTTTCTCAATGCTCTATGTTAATACCAAATAGCCTCAAATTCTCAGTAAACCTCTCAAGACAGTAATCCTAGTAACATTTTATGCTTTCTCCACCAAAACACAAACAAACCCCACACGATTTTTATCAACCATTACAAGCCATCATTGGAAAAGGGAACGGTGATCAGGCTAAATTTTAATACTAGTTTTAATCATGAAAATGTATTGTTCCCTAGTTTTACTGAGATATAATCGACACAAAGCATTGTAGTGAAAACCTATTTTTATACTGAGACACTTTATGCTCCTTACCTATCAGATGTTTTAGAGTGATTATATTTGCAGCGCTTGTTCTCCCGGGCACTGCTGTGTGATCTCTTCCTTCTTTTATGACTGCTACTGCTCCTCCATTTTCCACAATCCCAATCTTTTTCATCCCAATCAGGACAATAAGTTCTTTTCGAGTGTCTCATCTACACAAAAGACATTTTTCTCAGTTAAATGCTGCCCCACGTGTCAACACTGAGCAGCCTAATTACACTCTTCTTTGCAAATTCTCTCTAGTTGTGAAGTTTTAAATTCTTCTTTCAAATCGAAGTCCAAAAGTCAATGGTACCCTATCTGAAGTCACTGATAAACCCAGGATTGGGTTGCCCCATAACGTGAGCCTGACCTTTCGTCACAGACATTCCGCACTTTCCACGTCATGCTCGGATTTATTGCAAGAACTCGGGAAAAGTAAAAAAGGAGTGGGGGTGGAAATCCCAATTTATCAATTTTGGCAAAATCTTACTCCTTTCCTGCCAGCAGCACAAATTTACTACAGGTCCCCGTAACTCTCCCCATTTAAATGTGTCTCAGAAACCGGCCTCCAACTCATAAGCAATCACAGATGTTCTCCGCAACACAACCAACACTACATTTCTGTAAAGGAGGTCAATCGATCCAACTGCCAGAGCCTTCCACTGCACACAGCAAGCGACGAAGCAGCAGAAACACAACTACGGCACCCCGGCCTGTGCGTACCAGGCCCCAGCGCGGACCGCGGGACACCGAGCCCCGCTAAGGGCAGGCTGACGCAGTTCGGGGGAGGGCGAGCCACCTTCCTCTCAGAAAGGCTTCGAACACAAACGCCCAACTTGGGAAGGACGTTACACAGACGCGGCGCCTCGCCGCCCGCGCCCACACTCGGAGGAGTCAAAGCGTTCCAGCGGCTCCCCAGCCGCCCCACCCCGGGCGCGCAGCTCCTCCACACAACCGCCGGCCGCCCGACCCCGCCCGCGCGCCCGCTCAGCACCACCAGGGGAGACACCGCCAATTTCCCTCCACTCCTGAGGCTCCACCACACGACAGACGACACGGCCTTCCACCCGACCAACGCGCTCCGCCCTCCTCTGTCTCTGCAGCGAACACCGTTCCTCACGAGCGTGACTCACGCACATTCCAGAACCCAAGCAAACACCGCCCCCCGCCGCCATCTTACAGCGCGGCCGAGGCCGCCGCCGACAACATGGCGCCCACGGACTGCCGTGGGCCTCCCCGCCCCCAGGCAGGCGAAGGTCGGGAAGCTCCCCGCCCAGCCAGCACTGCCACCGTCCTCCGCCAGGGCGCCGCGGCGAAGGCACAGCGGAGCAGGGAGGACCAGCCGGCCGCCTCCGTGCAGCCCGGGGGAACGGGGAAGGCGCCGTCAGGCCGGAGACAGCGGGGGGCAAACAAGCCCGGAGACGGGCATCTCCGTGCGCTCTCGAGCCACAGAAAAACGGCCCCGACACCTATCCGGCTTCCTCCTGCGTCTTACCGTCTTGGCTAGAGAGTCCAAGCCGAAAGCGACAAAATTTGCAACGCGACCACGGAGAAGACGTGGCCACCCGCGACGAGCTCCGACAACAAAATGGAGCTGACAGCCGCAGCGTCGAGACTCTGCTCGAAAACACCGGTGACGCTGCGAGCGCGTCTCCGCCGAGGGGCGGGGCGAACAGCGCGTCCCCGCGGGAGGGGCTGGGACGGCGCGTGTGGGCGCCGAGTGCGCAGGCGCCGCGTCGGGAGCTGGCAGCCTGGAGGAGGACCGAGGAAGGGCCTCACGGCGGCCATGTTGGCTCGCTCTGAGAAAACACGTCAGGTAGTGGGGGGCAGCCTCGTCCCTGCCCATTAAAAGCCGTATTTGTGGACGCCAGAAACAAGAACAGCGAGGGAAGCAGGGTGCAAAATAGCCTGCGCCCGGATTGTAACTACTAAAAGGATGCTTAAAAAAATTACCTGCGTCAAATAGCCCCACGTAGTACTTGTCTGGATTTGGGCGTTCGCTAAGGGTCTGAGACGTATTTAAACTTAGTTAAGTCATTCTTGGCTGGGACCCACACGCACTGACGTTGGTTTGGAAAGATTTTCCGAAAGTTTGAATTAAAAGTTTAATGAGTGAGCAGGAGCTGGACTCAGGAAGTCAGACGACGTTCCCTCCCTGGGGGGCCTGAGTGTTCAGGCCGAATAACTGCGCCCGGAGGAGCGGAGGGCGCGAGGACAAGACGAGCGTCGGGGAACAGCCTTTGAACGACGACAGTCGTCCGCCTGCGGTTTGACGGAACGAGGTGCCGATCCTGACCCCCGCGCCCCGCCCGCCTCCGTTTTGTCACTTGAAAAACATCCTCACTCGTTCCAGACTTAGTCGGAAGCACATAAAATTATCACCTATTACGATAAAGCATAATTTTACTGGTCATGTTTGCACAGGAGAACAACGCAGATAACCTGCCCTGTACAGATGCACAACGATTGTGGGGTAACGTGATGAGGAAAACACGTTCCCCAAATTCCTATGGTGGTTTGCATTTCTTAAGCCCCTTAAAGGATTTGAAAGTGCTTGAAACCATTAATACCTAAATCCTTACATCGAGGCCAGGACCACTAAATATAAGGTAAAAAGGGAGAAATTCGTCACAGTAACCCGGGAAATGGATAGCTGTTCAGGATGCAGTTAGCAGCACGTTTAATTAAGCAAACCTACGGAATCCCGGTCTCAGGAGGACGAAGCTACTGACCGTCACCTCGCAGCCCTGTGCATAGGTTCTCAGGGACCCTAACTACGGTGCACGAGATGGGCATCGCGCGTCTTCTGCTGTTACAGGTAAAGGCCGCGAGGGACGACTGTGTGCAGAGCAATTTAGGGGGTTTAAATAATTTCTTTAGGAGAGATCCCCACACTAAAATTACAGGATGAGTGACAATGAACGTTGAAAAAACGTTGTACATATTGCCAAAATTGCTTTCCAGACTGGTTTTAAAATTAGCAAAGCCCAAATCCAGCCAATCGTTAACTTGGGATATACCCAAAGTCTCATTTATGAAATCAACTATTTTAGTGTGTCCTTCTGTGCGTGTTATGGGCTGTTTGGAGGGCTATAACCCCCCAAATTCATGTGTAAGTACTAACTCCCACTAGCTCAGAATGTGACTTTGTAAATAGGGCCTTAACAGAGAGAATTAGATTAAATGTGGTAATTAGGGTGGGCCCTAATCCAGTAACTGGTGTTTCTTTATAAAAAGGGATTAAAATACAGACGTGTACAGAGCAAAGACCATCTAAAGACAGAAGATGGTCATCTGCAAGCCAAGGAGCGAGGTCTCTAAGTAAACAACCCTGCCCACACCTTGATTTCCCAACTTCCGGTCTCGAGAAGCGTGAAGGAATTTCCTGTTGTATAAACCACCCAGTGTCTGGTACTGTTATTACAGCCCTAACAAATATAGTGTATAACTCTAAAAAAAAGTTATCGTGGTGGAAACGAAACTTGAAACTTTATTTTCTAATTAATGAATTTGAACATTTCCTCTTCTCTTGTGACTTGACACATTCACACCTCATTACTTTTTTGAATGTACAGTTCTTTGTCCTTTTGTTTTTTAATTGTAAAGTTTTCAATTTTCATGTAGTTAAAGCTGTTCCATCTTTACTTCTGTCATGTTTGTAAACTGAAAAATTCTTTTCAGAGGAATTCTCTAAAATGTTTTTAAGTTTTCCTGTGTTTTCTTTAAAAAGGAAACTTATCTGGAATTTTGTGATGTGTGAAATGAAATTCTTTTGCTATTTTTCTCCATATCATTTACCACTTACCCTAACACAATTTATGGAGTAATCCTTCTATTTTTTAATGTTTTTGGATGCTGCTTTAATTATATATTAACCTCCTATATAAATAATACCGTTTCTACTCTTGTTCTATTATTCTAGCCTTATCCCCCACACCATCATAGTTTTAATATTTGCAGCATTATAAAGATTGGGGCTAATCCCTTTTTCATGGTTACCATTATCATTTATTCTTCTAGATTTGCTTTAGAAGTATTATATCAAGTCTCATCCCTACCTCTACTACCACAATTGGTACAAATAGGATTTAATGGAAAAGAATGATCAGTTTTCTTTTCAATTCACTAGTGAAATAGTAACTAATCTAACCACTTTGCTGAACTGATGAAAAGTTCTGTGTATTCTAATTTATCTAATTACATGTCTGTTATTTCCTTAGACTGTGCTCCTGCAGAGCAGGCAGTGTCCAAAGCACCTTTGTATCCAAGCCTGGAAGAACCTCAATAAATTAATTACTATCTGCAAAGCACAATAAAGCAAGGTATGCCTGGACTAGTTTTAGTTGTTCAAAAATAGATGAGAATACATGTCTTCAGAAATACCCAACAGAGAGAGCTTATAAATGTGTTGCTAAGTGGATTTGGAAATTCCCAAGTTCAACCAGGGTATAAATTGTTAACTGTTCAATTTGCCATTAACCAAAAAGTCTTCAAGCCGTCTACGCAACAGAGAGCTCCAAACCAAGGTCTAACAGGATCCAAATATTCTAATGCCTAAGTGCAGGTACAATTCTAGACTGGTGAAGGTTTCAGGCATCGTTTGACTATACTATCCCTTAAGCTCATCCACCTTCCTTTGCTGTGAAATCATGATTATCTGGCAACTTCTGGATCAAGGGTTGGCAAACTTTTTCTTAAAAGGCCAGACAGTAAATATTTTAGGCTTGTTGGCCATTTGGTCTCTATCACAGATAATTAATACTGCTGTTTTAGCACAAAACGGCCAGAGACAATACATAAATAAATGGAATGGCTGAGTTCCAAGATGTTATTTACAAAAATAGGTGGTCAGTCTGAGGGCTGTATATTGCCAACCTCGGGTCTAGATGGGAAACCATATTACTTTCTTTGTAAAGAGAATTTGGGTTGATCTGCAATATTCCAGTCTTAGTGGTTTATACTTACTGCCAATTAATACATGGAACAGAATATCAGTCACCCAACTGCTGATGTGATTAATGTGAACCAGTCAACCCACTGGGAGTGGACAGAAATCAGTGTTTGGATCTTGATTCTCCTGGTGCCTACCATAGGCCCAAGGTGGGCAGCCAGTATACCTCCCTATCTATGAGATCTTTATGGCTATAACTGAGCACACATTATTAGAATGAGCTCTAAGAACCAAAAAGTCACCATATTGGCACCACTGAAAAAAAAATGGCCAAGTTTAGAATAAAATTTGAGAGAATGCCCATCAGTACAAAAACATCTTGACCATCAGTAAAAGCCTCTCAAGAGTGATGACAAAAAAAATTCAATGTTTGGAGAAGGAAGAGATCAGGTATAAGAAGTGGCAAAACAAACTGGCCAAAAAAGAGGCTTTAATATTTCTAGAAACTAAATGATTAAGTTAAAAGGGTGAAACAAAGCATGAGGGCATTAGTAGAACTGGCACTTCAGTTTAGTGGGAGGTATAGATGCTTGTAACAAGAGGACAGCTGCAAGCTAACTCCCAAACTACAGTTAAGAATCAAAACATTAATTAGACCAGCCATCTGCAGAAATGAGACAAACCAAGAAATGTTTGTTATCAGTTTTAGGAATACCCTAAATCTAATCAAGGTGATCTAGGCAGTGAGAGGAACATGGTTCTTGATGAAATCAATGGTAGGGTCTGATAAATGGCCTGATTAGGTGAGAGCCCTATGGTAGAAATAATGCAGGAGAGCAGCTTCCGTTTACTCACTACAGATCCCTTACTACATCCAGAAGCTTTACACATGATTTCATTTAATCCTCACAATAGTGTCATGAGGGAATATTATTATTATTATTATTATTATTATTATTTTTGAGGAAGATTAGCCCTGAGCTAACTACTGCCAGTCCTCCTCTTTTTTGCTGAGGAAACCTGGCCCTAGCCAACATCCATGCCCATCTTCCTCTACTTTTATATGTGGGACGCCTACCACAGCATGGCGTGCCAAGTGGTGCCATGTCCACACCCGGGATCCGAACCAGCGAACCCCGGGCTGCCGAGAAGTGGAACATGCGAACTTAACCACTGTGCCACCAGGCGGGCCCCGGGAATATTATTTATAGATGAGAAAAATAAAGCTTGGAGATGTTAACTTGTCTAAAGTTACTAGTAGGGGGCAGAACTATAATTCAAACACAGACCAGGACCCTACAACTTCTGCTCTTAACCAACTCCTTGCATTTTTCAAATGGATCATCTTTAGAACTCTGTCCTGCAATATTTTAAAAGATATGCTTTACAAAAATGTTCCATGGAAAGTTGAGTGTTTACTGTACTCCAGGACTTCTCTCAGCCTTTACTGTAAATCTAAAGACCAGAGAAAATAACAAATGGAGTAGCTGGCCTTTCTAGATCATTTCTTTATCTTTTCCTTCCTCTTTCCACCTGCAGAAAGTAAATAATTAATGGAAAATAATACTTCCAGGATGTGGACTAGATATGGTAGGAGTATGTAATTAAGGTGTTCAAAAATGCCTGGATTTGAGGTTCAGCATTTAAAAATGAATGTTTACATGTAATAAAAATTAAACAGGAGGGTTTTTTTTTTTAACTTAAGGAAATACATTGGATAATAGTTATAGTAAAACATATGCTCTAAGAATGGGAGTAAAAGTTGTTTGGCTCCCCTTGGTATGACCCACTCATAGAAGATCTTTGTTGTAAACAAGCAGAAAGATGATGCAATCTGTGACATAATTAAAACTGGGTAAACCACAATGGGTGTGTTGCTTGAATAGTTTGCCAAATATTTGTCCAGGTCTATTATAGCTATTGAGCAAATGGGTTGGCGTGAATAGTTATGTCCTTAATGTGTACATCATTAAGAGGTCGATATGTCTTCTCATTTACTGGTAACTTCTCCAGTTCATCTAGAGTCTCCAGACCATCTATTACCCTGAAAGAGAAATGACAGAATGTATGAAAATTTCCTCAGATTGAAACATAATATCCAAATGTCTATATCAATTATAGTCTCCTTAAGAGAAAAGGACCATGTTTCATAGTTCTTTGAATTGCCTGAGTGTACAATAAACTACCGATTTGATTTTCTGCCATAGATATGGGCCAAAATTCAGAAACAAAAATTCATTTTTATGCCTTTAGACAACCGTAGCAATAGATAGGAATATTCCACCTAAGTATCTAAAGGTTGTGTTCTGCCCCATTCACACAGCATAGCTACAAATGGGGCCAATACAACCAGTAGTAAGATTTTCTTTGCTATAGGAAATACCCAGAGAAAGTGTGTAAGGATGACACTATTATCAGTACTGCCCTACACGGAACGTCTTGAAGAGGGTGGCCACTTTGTGCTTTATTGTTTAAATATGGTGTTTTGACTTTTTGCTTCTGGATGACATCGAAAAGCGATAATAATAAAAATAGGAGAAGAGAGGATAGACAGTTGAGCCTACTTCCAGCAAGCCCACTTCATGTTTCCACCAAGGGAAACCACATTGAGAGCTATTCTTTAAATATGTTCTGGAAAGTTAGTCTAAAGCATTTGCTAAGAAAAGGTGGCTTTTTAGATTATACCTCTTAGTGCAACTCAAATCAATTCCCAAGACTTATCGTATGCACTTAAAAAAAAAAGATAACAGATTTACATTTTATTTAGCATTTCCACTAAAATGGCACTACAGTCAAAACCTTTTGATTTTACTCCTAAATGTAGGACAGTTAAGGTCTTTAAATTCTAAGTTTTAAAGACTTTCTCACCATCTGGGTCAGTAAGAGCAAGAAACAGAGGATACAGGAAACAGATCTCAGGCAAAAAAGGGCATGTAGAACTGAGGCAAGTCAGTCTAGCCAGGCATCTGGGACACAGGCCCCTGTGAGAACCAGTGGAAAGCTATGTACCATCTTCCTAGAAAAATGTGTGTGCATATACAAAAAACACACAATTTCAGGGAGTTAATGACCTAAGGTTAAATCCTTGTTCTAAACGCTACAGTTTTGTTACAGATCCTATAAAATAAGTCCTAGTAATTACTGATTGATAATTCTGAATGGTGGGTTAAGGAAGAAAATAAAAGGAAGAGAACCAGGATTATTCACATAAAGGCTGTACTATTTCATTAATGTCATTGATGATTATTCTATAAATTAGACATAAGTATATCGAATGAAAAAAATTGTGGCATCTTCTGTTTTTAATTAACCTAACTTGGCATCCAAACTGTTAAATAAAACTCAAGAACTGTGCCTTGGTTTACTGAGCATAGTAAATATTTGTTGACAAACTGACCTCCTCTTGGTTTATAAAAGCAATTCCCAGGTATAGTGCTTGTAATGGATATTCTGGCAGAGACTGCTAAACGCTCCCTAGGATCCAGTCTCCCCGTTTCTCACAGAAACCTGATTTTATGGAGAGGGCCAGTACATCCAGCTGGAAAACATCTCCTGCCCTCCCTTGGAGGTAAGAGGAAGCCACACTGCTAACTTCTGGGTCTTCCAGGAAAGCTCTTTAGAAAGTGGCTGACTCAGCTGGCAAGGACCTTCTGCCTTTCCTCCTCCTTTCTGCCTGGAACACAGATGTTCCAACTGGAGCTGTGCCGCCCATATTATTACCATGAGGTGAGCCTGAGGATGGAAGCTAAAGATGATCAAGAAGAAAGACAAAGGCACCTGGAACATTGGTGACATAATGGAACCACCATCCCAGTCCATCTTGTTTAAGCCACTGTTTTTCAGATGTTACTGCAAGATGCTATTCTTAATGAAAACAGATATGTTACTATTAACTTGCATAACAATCCTGAAAAAACAGTACATGCCCTTCTTTTACAAAATAAGGAAAGTGAGGCTCAGAGAGGCTGTAAGTTTCCCAAGGTCACAGTGCTGGTGAGTGGTGGACTTAAATTCCAGATATTTTTAGCTCTCATACTGCTCTTTCAATATTAGTTATGCTACTGTCACAGCCACTCATATACATCCTTTGCATTGAAATTCCAAGGAAGAAAACCATAACCAGAATACTCACTTCCCAAATACCGTGTATTTCATGTCCAAATGTGGCTGCTTGCCATAGGTGATGAAGAACTGAGATCCATTGGTGTTTGGGCCATTATTAGCCATGGATACAACACCTCTAACATTGTGCTGAAAAAGACAGACCAAAGTATTAATTTAACTTTTTATATAAATATTCCGAATATAGGACTGACACAAGACATGCGCTCTTTACCTTCCCACTATTTGAGGAAGCAAGGAAACATTTCATCAGCTTCTCTCTATTAGGGCTAACCCAAATGTTCAGTTTCTGTATTATCTGTATCTCTGTATATAAATTGTTTATACATCAAATCATATTCCCCAATTAATTTCATTTTCATTTTGCGAGAAGTACAGCCACCAACACTTTTAGCAATACCAATGTGTAATGGAAATAATCCTTACATTTATATTAAGGAACATTGTGCTGGCATGAAACGATCAGGCAGATAACAAAACCAAAATCCGCATAATCTCATCACACATACACTGGACTCTGGCTAGTTTCTTTATCTGTAAAACAAGCGAGGTTGGACTAGTTCAGGGGTTTATTTGTAATCCAAATGCTCACAAGTGTCAGCAGATAATAAATTGACACTTGGGGAGAATGTAAACATCACGGAGTGGTGGAGTCTGGCAAAAGGAATAGTGTATCTCTTGCCTCCTGACCTTTACAAATTTTTTTAACCAGTGGCCACAGAGAATGCATGCGTAGGTCTTCCACCCACGAGTGGTCAGTTTATAAGCCCATGACTGGATGATCTAAGGCAGGTCTTGTCTAGCTCTAATGTTCATGATTCTATTTGTTACGTAAGGGACTGTGTACAGGAATTAAAAGGACTTTACTGATAAGCTTGAAGACATGACACAACCATAGTATAGGGAGGTGCCCAGATATAAAATACACTACAAGTAACTCCAATGATTACTATCTTAGCTATTCATCAGGGGACACCACCAATGAGACAATCCATAGAGATGCAGTCACATCAAGATATTAATGCTTTATTGTGTGCCTAAAAGGTGACCTCCATCAAATAGAGTATTTCATACATACATAAGAATATATGTACTACTTATGATTAATAAAATAAGCACCCATTAACCAATTTCCAAACTTTAAGACTGAAAATTTACGAATTGTTGAATAAGCCTGTGTGCTCCTCTCAGCTATTACTTCAGCCTCTCCAAGAGGTAACCACTGTTCTAATATCTTTATACATGCTTAAACAATATATTGTTTCCTTTTGCTTGTTTCTGAGGTCTATAAAATAGTATCATACTATCTATAGTCTTCTGAGAAATGCTTTCTACACTTAACATTATGTTTCTTAGATTCACACATGTATATGTAGCTGTGGTTCTGATTGTTTACTGCTGTATAATATTCTACTACTGAATATACTACAATTTGTCCACTCTATGATCAGTGGACATTTGGGTTGATTTAGATTTTTGCTATTACAAGTAGTACTCTAGGAACACTCTTGTACATGTCTCCTGGTACACATGTACAAGAGTTTCTCTAGGCTAAGCATTTGGGAATGTAACATTGGGTCAGAGTACATGAATATTCAACATACATTCTCAACTCTGGTATGTAAAATAATGGCTCCTGGCTGTGTAGGAATCACCAGGGAACCTTAGAATATAATGAAGGTTCTAATCAGTCCTACTGACTTTTTCTCTAGATTTAGTGGGGTAAGGCTCTAATCTTTTGTATTTTTAAAACTTCCACAGATGAGTCTCTAACAGCCAAGATTGAAAACCACTGGTATAGGATGACAGATTAGTGTTATGGAGGCAGTCATTAATTAATGCCTAAGAAATTATTTCTTTTCTAATTCAGGAAAAGGAGTTTTTAAAAACAATTTATCACCTCCCAAACTCCAACTCCAATATAACAAAAGTAATATCGCTTTATGATAGAAAAGCAAAAAGAACATAAATTACTCCTAGTCCCACCATCCAGAGATAAACACTGTAATTAATTTTTTTCAGAACTTTTGCTGGGTATATTTTATTATTTATTTATTTATTTGCTGAGGAAGATTTGCCCTGAGCTAACATCTGCTGCCAATCTTCCTGTTTTTGTATGTGAGCTGCCACCACAACACAGCCACTGACAGACGAGTGGTGTAGGTCTGCACCTGGGAACTGAATCTGGACCACCAAAACGGAGCACACTGAACTGAACCTCTAGGCCACCAGGGCTGGCCCTGCTGGGTATATTTTAACGTAACTGAAATACAATATACTAAATTACATATTCTGATTGAGGAGAATTTCTCTCTTTTTTTCTAATTATAAAGTTATCATTCTATGCAGATACAAAATTTAAAAGACCATATGATAAATTAACTGATGTCATCTCTGGGAAGTGGAACTGATTTTCTTTTTAAACTGGCATGCATTAGTTTTTCAATTTTAGACAAAAAGAAGATTGTTTAGAAAGTTTGAAAAATACAGAAAAAATATGAAAAGGAAATAAAAATCCCTAATTTTACCATGCTGAAGATTTATTTATACACACATCTCTTTCACCTAGTTGAGATGTACCACAGGCATTAGGTAAAGTTAATAGAGGAATATTCAAACATCTAACAGAAGATGATAAAAGTTGGAAACTGATAATGGATAATACTGCAACCAGAAGGTCTGACAGTCTTTCCTCCCCACTCTCAGAAAAGGCCAATGATTCATATAAAACATGAATTTTATGTGAGACATTAAGCTCCTCTGATGCATTACTGATTAAACATTTCAGGTTGGACCCAAAGATTAGCTCACGTAATATGAAGATCCATGTAATGGTGAGATTCCATTATATATTTTAGGCTAGAACTGATAATTTGTATTTTCTCCCTGACATCATTTATCAAGTGTGCAAAAACTACAAAAAAGTATATTTGTTTACTGATGACATTAACTTGTGTTACTACAATACATATATCAAAGTTTCCAAGCGTAAATAAGGCATGAGAAAATCGATTTTGAAGCACTAGGGTTATACCTTAAGATATTCACTGTATTCATCCTCAAATTTCTTGCCCCAGATACTGTTACCTCCTCTTCCAGTCCCTATATTACAAGACAAACAAAAGAAGTCTCTAATTAAAGTTGAAAAGTGTTCATTTTCTAAAACTTAAGGGCTAGTTTATAGTATAACTCTTTATATACAAATAAAATTTGATATGGCCTCTCTTCCTTCCCAAAATTTTACTCTACAGGCCAAAAAAATAAAATATCTCTACAGAAACTAAAACCCTCCTTATCAATAGCTGTCATATTTTCGGGCTAGGTGCCAGTAGCTTCTGCTTAAAAGTTTCTTGCTGTGGTAAGGTAGCCCAGTTATAAAAACTCTGCATGCTTTTATTTTTCTATTCTTTGTCTACCTTCTTTTTCACACTATATACCCAATTCCCTAGATATGAATGGAATAACTTACCTGTTGGATCTCCTGTTTGAACCATGAAACCCTTGATATTTCTATGAAATATACAGCCATTGTAGTAGTTACTGGCACAAAGAGCCAAGAAATTCTGAAGAGAGTAAAAATAATCATTGAGAAATGATATAACAGAAATGCATTTAAGATAAAGAACCAATTGACTTTACTGAAAACACTATAATAGCATATTTAAACTATGTCTTTTAGACATTACTTTGGATGATGTCACTCCCCTCCTAAAACACTTGAATGGCTTCCTTCTGTTCTTGGAATAAAACACAAAATCCTCAGCGATCCTAACAAGCCCTGCATGACCTGATCCAGCTCTGCATCTCCTGGGATAACCCCTTCCCTGTTGCTAACCATGCTAACCCCACCAGCCTTCTGAAAATTCACCCAAATAGGCAGGCTTCCCCACCTGGAGGCCGTTGCACCTGCCATCTCTCTATCTGGAATGTTCTTTTTGTATCTTTTTCCACGGAGATGCCTGCATTACCTTTCACACTAAGTTTAAGTATCACTTTCTTGGCTAGGCCTGCCCTCACCTGCTTTTAAATAATTCCTTTCCCATTATTCTTGATCTCAACACTTTATTTCCTTCAAGGCATTATCACCCTCTAGAATTACTTTTTTTCTATAATGAATTTTCGCCCCTACCTATTTTCTCAGCCAAAATATTAGCTACATGAAGGCAATGCTCACAATGTCCAAACTTCACGATGTCTCTTGTTCATCACTATATTCCCAGATGCTGGCCTATAACCTACAATTGTTGAGGGAATGACTGTAGCTGATTTAAACAAGTGAAATAATGGATGGAATAGTTCTCTTATGTAATACCTAATGATTATTTAGGTTTCCTGAGGAAAATGAGCCAAAAGAAAGATACCAGTCACTCTATGGTTAGAGGAAAATTATCTACCCTTTCTTTGATCCACCTTTGACATCAGGAAAGGTAAGTGGAAATTAGGCCAGAAATTAAGATGGCTGGTTTTTCCTGACGATGGTTTTATAGAAAAGTTTTTTTTGATGTTGTTTTTTTAGGTTAGATGATTCAATTTCAAATGGTCATCCTGTTATATTAACTCACTTTTTTATGTACATAATGGTACTCACTTCACATGTTTTAGGTGTCCTTTCACAGAAGACTTCTATTTTAATATCACCTACATCTGTATGCAGTGTCACAGACTAGAAAGAGAAGATGAGAGAACAAATGAAATTTCCTCAGGTGACTTTATGCACTGTATTATTTCCCTAACTAGATATTAAAGATGACAAACTGAATAAAAACAGACAGGAAGAAACACCATTTCAGAGATGACCCACCCACATAGCAGGTCTGAGAGATAAGTTGTACTTCTTCAAAATTTATATCAGCAGTAGAAAAAAACGCCAGAAGACAAATATAAATATTAAGGTACAATGGTATTTCTGCTAAAAATTTGGGAGCAAACATTGTGATGGAAATAATTATTTTAAGTTTGAATTTTTCATCAATAAAAATAAAAATTATGTTAGTATTATTGATTAAATGGCAATTCACCAACATCATTTTTATTGAAAAATAAGAAAATGATTTTTCAAAACATAGTTTCCACCATTTCCCTTATGTACCTTTTTTTTTTTTTTGGCTGAGGAAGATTTGCTACCCTCCACTTTGGTGGCCAGGGTTCAGTTCCTGGGCCTGGACCTGCACCCCACATTTATCAGTGGCCATGCTGTGACCGTGACTCACATACAAAATAGAGGAAGACTGGCAACACATGTTTGCCACCAAAGTGGAGGGTGCCAAACTTAACTACTAGGCCACTGGGGCTGGCCCTCTTTATGTAATTTAATTGTGTGAGACACGGTTAAGAAACAGTTCCTTTCTTGACTAAAGACAAGAGACATAAAAAGCATCAGTGCTTCTAGATCCTAAATGTACAGCAGTAACGAGTACTCTTTCTTGCCTGCTTTTTTTTTTGAATCTATTGTTTTGGTAGCTTAACTACTCCTTTTGTTTCCCCATTTCACAGGGGGGAAAAGCCATTCTGAGGCTTCCTTTGTCATTTCTTTTCTTCTTACAGTAATATCTAACAGAGAGTATGGCCAGGCAGAGGACAGGAGTGTGTGTGTGTTGCGGGTGGGAGTAGGGCATTATTCTCGTTGCTTTTCTTCTACTGTAAGCTCTAGTTGCCCACCTTAGATCCAGACCAAAAGGATTCAATTAAAATGATCATGCCTGGCTATACTCTTCCTCTTCCAACTCGCCCTTTCCATCTCTATCTTGTAATGTCTTTTTCCATAAAAGGTAAATTCTGTGTTTTAGGTGAAAACAAAGAATTTAAAAGTAATTTTGCCACAACTAGAAGGACCCACAACTAAAATATACAACTATGTACTGGGGGGATTTGGGGAGAAAAAGCAGGGGGTAAAAAAAGAAGATTGGCAATACTTGTTAGCTCAGGTGTCAATCTTTAAAACAAAAAGTAATTTTGCTTATTTGTGTTGTTTAGAATCATTTTACACTGGATGCTTCTACAGCTTATCATTTTTCTGTCTTGCCATTGAAATTTCCATGCAGTTTTATTTCTTTTGACTAAATTTCTAAAAATTACTTATAATGAAAGACATTCATAAGAATTCTATAAAACTTACCATTTTTTTTTGATGGTTTCAGGAAGTACTCTTAATTTCTCAGTCTTATCAAGAGAAGTTCAAAAATGAGTCTATTCCCAAAAGAAGAAGAATTTTCATTTTCCTCTCTTAACTCACATGTGCACAACTTCACTACATGTTAAAAAGAAAAAGTCTCAAAGAGAACCCCCCAAAGTAATAAAAATACGGTTATGGAAGTGATGAGGAGATGCTACCAGACTCACGCCCCTCAATCTCGTACTGCTCCTGCTTCCTCTTCTTCAGGTCCTCCTTGGATCCCCACAAGTCAGGTACATGCCCGCCCTGGTCTGGGCGCTGGGCGTTCCCTTTGCCGGGAACCTTGACACGCAGACAGGTCTACCGCTGCTTTCCTCACCTCCAAGTCTGCTCAGGAGTCAGGTCTCATTGACCTGATAACTCTATTCAAAATTGCCTTCAACCTAGTACCTGCCCTATTTCCCTTTACCCTAGCACTTGCCACTAATATACTATATCCTTGACTAATTTATTAAGTCTCTTGTTTCAACAATACCCTCCCCGCCCAGAATGCTCACTCAAAGCAGCCGAAGAACTAAAACACGCAGCGCTCAGCAAGTATTTGAATAAGTGAATGGAAGAATGAGTGACGTTACCTCGTACTTACTTAGCCACTTCGATCAGCACAATTGTTAAAACAGAAAAGATGCAATCGCAGGTGCGCCCACGGGTCTGTAGGTTTGAAATTAGTTTCTTCGGGCCACCGGAAGTCGAGTACGGCACCCATTAGAGAGAACGCCCCTCACCTGCTCGCCTCCTTCTACCTCCCCCCGTCTCCTTCTCTCAAACTAAAAGGACTAGAAGTAGAGAGAAGTGTCATTTATCCCCACCTGGAACACTTTTGACCGTGAAAGGGAATTCTTTTAATAATTACACTAGGACAACAAGAGTAACCCGGAACTATTCTGGGCAACCTCTACAAGTGCCTCGGGGGTTCAGATGTGAAATGGGAAGGACCACTTCCGCCAGGTCCATTGCCACAACGCCAGGAGGTTCCGCGCAGCACCGGAAGTGGCGCCCAAGGAGCGCGCCTGGGACTGGTGAGTGTTAGGCGATCTGAGTTCCCGCGTGGGAAGGTGAGGCCTTCGCGGCCGGCGTGGTCCGTGCAGGTTGCGGCTGTCATGGGGGTGCTGCAGCGACAGGAGGCAGGAGAGGAGACAGGGGAGGAAAACTGGCCTCCGCGCGAGAGCGTAGGGCACGGTGGGGCAGGGGTCCTGAGTCGGGCTTTTCATTGTCCTGGAAGAGGCCTGAAGTGGGACTGCAGTGAAAGTGGATGAGGTAAGAGGATGCAGTTCGCAGGCTGTAAAGTGGGCCCCGCTAACGTTACTTAACAGTAACCATCAGTGCCGTCTCCAGGCCAGGCATCGTTCGCAGCCGTAGGGACGCTCCCCCGACGGTGCTGTGGGCTGGCCTCTCCATTCTGGAGCGGCGGAAACCGCGGAGCTTAAGTGATTGGCTGCGCAGCTGGGGCCCTGGGCGGCAGTCTGGTTTGGGAGTCGGTGCTCTTACCCGCCAGGCTCTGCCGCCTCCTGTTGTTAATTCTGGCTTCAAGCTACGCGGCATCCCGGGTTCCTAATCTCTGAAATGGTGGGTGTTCTGTTGTCGCCAAGTGCCCTTTCAGATAGGACACTAGATAACTCAGAACTGGCGTGGTACCCACTGGAGCTTCATTTTCGTGCTTGCCAGATTTAGAAGACTCTGGAGAGTAGAGTAGTATCAGGGCGTGGAATCTGGAGAGTAGACGTGTTATAAGGACCCTTAGAAGACCTTCCAGGCCCCGGGCTCCAGTGGTTTTTGGAGGCACCGCATCACAAATCATGTGTTGAATAAGTACTCACACCTCGTATTAAGTATTTTTGCTGTAGAACTGTTGAAAAAAATCTGCTTTTGAAATCATTGGGTTATGAATATTTCATTAAATTTACAATTGGCTATGCTTTCTTGCTAGTTATCATGCATACTGTGAAATGCTTTTCTTCAAAAACAGAAATGCTCATGGATAGTAAACGTGAGAATGGCATTGACAGTGTTATTTTTTGTGTTGGGTATGGCTGTCTCAGGGGTTACAGACTGTGTGGGCAGAGTGCCCCCCACCGGACCGCCCCCTCTCCCACCTCCTGAGCCTGGCCTTTGTGTAGCAGGTGTTGGTTCCGGGGGCAGCAGCTCCTGCCTTTTCCTGCCCTGCTGCCCATCCGTAGCATGACTCATCAGTACATCCCATGACTCTGGCTGCTGGTAAAGCACTTAACTTTTTAAAAATATTTTATTTTTTTTGTAAAACACTTTAATGCCAGTATATGCCACCCCAGCTCCAAAGTCTGCTGTGGTGGGCGGAGGGGACTGTGTCAGTCTGTTTAGTAAGCGAGTAGTGCTATCCTCTGTTGGTGATACTGAGATGTATGAAAGAGAGTTCCTGTTCTCTGGCAGCCGTGGCATAGACACACAGGAGTGTAACGTTCTGAGAGCACCAGGGCAGAGACCGGGGAGGCCTGGAGTGGGAGACACTGGAAAGGAAGGTTTGTCAAGAAAAGCTTTATTTAGGAGGTTGAAGGGGACTTGGAAAAAGGGTAATATTTAGAGAAATGGAGACGGGAGGAGGGTGGTTGAAGCAAGGGTGGGGCTGGGGAGGCGGGGATGAACTTGTGTGTTATGTACCAGGCTTGTGCTCGGTGACTTACGTATATTAATCCATTTGCTCCTCTGATGGCCTGTGAGGTAGGTTATGCTATCTCCATTCTGTAGATGAGAAAACAAGCTCAGAGAGATTAAATTACTTACCTAAGATACCATTTGCTGGTAAGTGGCAGAGCCAGTATTTGAGCCCAGGTATGTATGACTATAGCTCTTTTGCCCATTTGCTTTGCTACCTCAAAGGTCCAGGCCTGAGGTGTGCATGTGTACCATTTTCTGTGTTTTGACTCCAGATACTCAGTTTTACCTCATTTCTGTATGTTGTCATCTCGTGTACACCTGCTCCCCACAACGGTTCAGCTGGTCCGTTCCCTGATCAGCACTTCTTCCCGTTCCTTCATGGATTTGAAGGCTCTCCTTTCCTCCTTGAATGACTTTGCATCCCTCTCATTTGCTGAGAGTTGGGACAATGTTGGATTACTGGTGGAACCAAGCCCACCACACACTGTAAACACACTCTTCCTGACCAATGACTTGACCGAGGAAGTGATGGAGGAGGCGCTGCAAAAGAAGGCGGATCTCATTCTCTCTTACCATCCACCTATTTTCCGACCCATGAAGCGCATAACCTGGAAAACCTGGAAGGAGCGCCTGGTGATCCAGGCTCTGGAGAATAGAGTTGGTATTTACTCTCCTCACACAGCCTATGATGCTGCACCCCAGGGAGTCAACAGCTGGTTGGCAAAAGGGCTTGGTGAGAAGACTCTTCTTTCATGTTTAATATTTTCCCTACAGATGCTTTGAAATTTTAGAATGTCTTTCCAATAGAGCTTGAACTGCTGTGGGGGAGGGGACCATTATTCTATTTTTATTTATTTAAAAATAACATTGGGGGGCCAGCCTCTTGGTGTAGTGCTTAAGTTTGGTGCGCTCTGCTTCCACAGCCTGGGTTCATGGGTTTGCATCCCAGGCGCAGACCTCCCCCACTTGTCAGCCATGCTGTAGCAGGTGTCCCACATACAAAGTGGAGGAAGATTGGCACAGATATTAGCTCAGGGCTAATCTTCCTCAAGCAAAAGGAAACAAAAAAAAGATGGACAGCAGATGATAGCTCAGGTTGAATCTTTCTCAACAACAAGAAAAATGTTGGGGCTGGCCCAGTGGCGTAATGGTTAAGTTCACACGCTCTCTTTCGTGGCCCGGGGTTCGTGGGTTCAGATCCTGGGCGCAGACCTACACACCGCTCATCAAGGCATGCTGTGGCAGCATCCCACATACAAAATAGAGGAAGATTGGCACAGATGTTAGCTCAGGGACAGTCTTCCTTACCAAAAAAAAAAAATCATGTTGCTGAAATCTGGCAGTTAAATTGCATTTTAAAAATGACATTTTTATCCATAATGAATGAGGAGAACATAGGAAATCCTCATTGCTGGACTGAGCTTTGTGGTTCCTCTCTCATGTGGCACAGTGCCTAGCACCCAGGCACTCCAGAAATGCTTGTTAAATTGAATCGAAAGCCCAGGCCTCTCCAGAATATGCTTCACATGTCAGTCAAATAGACATCAGAGTTTTATTGAAAGCTTACTTACACCCAGCACAATGAGGGAATTCATTGTATGTGGTTGTTTTTTTTACTTTGAGGAAGATTAGCCCTGAACTAACATCCACCACCAATCCTCCTCTTTTTGCTGAGGAAGATTGGGCCTGAGCTAACATCTGTGCCCATCTTCCTCTACTTTATAATTCTGAAAATAATTTTGATTTTGTATATCCATAATAAATCCCTACATTATGGGAACTGTTGGATGTATATGTGTGTATATTATATAAGCATCCGAGAATTAATTTTTAAAAAAATACTGATTTAAGTTTTGCCCATAATAGTTTGTCTTTTTAATTTAAAAAAAAAAGCAACTACCACAAAATCTCCATTTCCCCACAATTTTTTTTCCAGGAGCTTGCACCTCCAGGCCCATACATCCTTCCAAAGCTGCCAGCTGCCTCACGGAGGGAACGCACAGAGTAGAATTCAGCGTTAGCCACACCCAAGACCTGGGCAAAGTCATTTCTGCAGTGAAAGGAATTGCAGGTGTTTCTGTCACTTCTTTTTCTGTTAGGTACAGTATATCTTTCTCTTTTTTGTGTGTATTTATTGTAAGGATCTTACAAATTCTGTAAGCTTGGTCTTCAGGTTTGAAACAAATTGTTTTCCCGGGGCGAGTTTGCAAAGCAGCACGCCTCTCATTTGCATGTGGGTCCTCAAGAAGGAGAACTATGGGATCTTTTCAAAACAGTAAAAATGATAAGTAACATTTATTGACTATTTTCCGTGTGGGAGGGATGATGCCACACGTTTTACATGCAGTGTTGCTAATCCTCTGGCAGTGTTGACAGGGCGTTGTTTTACTTTAGGGCATATAGATAAACCCTAGTGATACACAGAGAACATCGGTTTACACTGATCAGTTCCCAGCAAGGCGGTGAGTCCCAAGCACTTTAAAGGAAAAATACATGAAAGTGCCTCTTAGGAGGTCATTTATTTATTTAGGGCAGAGGTACCAAAATGTTGCCTCATTGGAGATTTTCTTTTAGGCTAATTTGTCCTAATACCTGTTGAAGCATCATAAACGACAAGTTATACAAAGCTGGGATTTAATAATTATTTTAAAAACAAGGATAAATATAATGACTTTTTAATAAAATGGAAATCTATGTCAGCCTACGCCAAAGAGTGGCTCTTTGATGAGTGATTTTAAAGTAAGGATTATAGAGACCGTAAAGTCATTGCAAATGTCCTTTAATAGTATTGGGGAATTTCAAGAATCTCAAGAAAAATTATTTATAGCACTTGGCGTAGATTCCAGTCATGGATGTCTTTTACCATACTGAAATACTTTGTACAAACTGAAATTAAAAGAAAATCACACAAATAAAGCATGAAAAATTCAAACAGTACAAAAGTCCTCCTTGTCCCCTCTCCTCAGTCCCAGTGTCCTCAAGTCAAGTCATCGTTTCCTTTGTTTTCAGAGAAGTGGATATCTTTCCAAACATACAGGCACACGAAGAAATGTATAGTTTTGTTTTATTACTTGTTTTCTTAATTAAATGGTGTGCTGTATTTGCCTTTTTTTACCTAGAGTGTCTCAGAGGTCTTACAGAGTTGTAGGTGTATCAGACCTCTTCCTTCTCACCTGCTCCGTAGTGGTAGGGATGTACTGCAGTTCCTTCGAGCGTTCCTCTTCCTCACTGAGGGACTTTTTTGTTTCAACTCATGCACAGTTAGTTTGGTTCCAGTTTTTCCAGATAATGTGTGGGATTTACCATTAGATTGGGGTCCAGGTGTTGTTTTTTCTTTTCAGAGCCACGCAGATGATCCCAATGTTGACACCTACACTTCCAGATTATCTTTTAAGGTGTCTTTTAGTTCTAGAATTCTATGATTATAAATAGAGTTTATAGTTAAATACAAAACTTTCTTGCTGCCAGTCTTTGGAGAGGCTCCAGGGCATTGCTTCTCAAAGGGTGATTTGAGGACTCTCTGCATCATTGTTAATGGGGTGCTTATGAAAAATGCAGAGTTTTGGCTTCATCCTGGATCTATGTAATTAGAATGGGCTTTGTCTGAGAATCTGTTTGGGAGATTCTTGTATTCAATGATGTTTGAAAATTAACTTCTCTGGGTTTTAAGAAAATTCGCTTTGCCCCAGCCCCCTTCATAGATCTTCACTTTCACTGGATCTGTAGAAGGGTCCAGCAGCTGTCATTTTAAGAAGCTAGTAGGAGATTTCTTTTGCACAACTGGATTAAGAACAGTTCCAAAACAGCAGTTTCAAAGAGAAATCCCTGGACCAGCTAAGTTCTCAGACCCTGCTGAGACCTGCTGATCAGAAACCCTAGGGGTGGGGCCCAGCAATCTGTTTCAGTAAGTCCATGAGGTGATTTTGAGGCATACTAAAGTCTGAGAAACATTATTTTAGAAAATAGATTGGTTTAGGTTAAATCCTAAATTCCATATAAATCTAATCTATGATAGGAGGTTGTAAACTGTGGATTATTAAAATACATTTTGTTTATATTTATCCTAAACCAACAAGTGACTTTGCTTCTAGGACTGAGGATGAAGACCAGACACGGATCAGTCTGAATTGTACTCAGCAGGCTTTGATGGAGGTTGTGGCTTTTCTGTCCCAGAACACACAGCTTTATCAGAAGACTGAAATTGTGTCACTGGAGAAGGTAATCAAAATGTCGTATATTGTGCATTTTTGTTTGGCAAATTCATTTGTAAATTCTTAGATCAGCAGTCTATTAACTGTTACCTAAAGAAGCACAAGGCGGTGATGAGGCCATAATATGCCTTGGGAAGTATATGGAGAAAGGGAGCTATTCCAGGAAGAAAGAAATGCACTTGTCCTAGTCCCTTTAGACTGCTGTACCACAGTCTGGGTAGCTCATCAACAACAGAAATGTAGTTTTCACGGTTTTGGAGCCTGGGAATTCCAAGATCATGGCACTGCCAAATTTGGGGTGGTGTTTGGTGAGAGCCCGCTTCCTGGGTGGGCACACAGACGGTGCCCCTGCCTGTGTTCTCACTGGAAGGACGAGGGCTCTCTGGAGCCTTTTATAGAGCGCCCATCCTGTTCACGTGGGCTCCTCCCTGTGACTTAAGCTCCACCTCCTGATCCCGTCACCTTTAGGGGTTAAGATTTCAACATATGAATTTGGGGGACACAAACATTCAAACTTACCAGTACTTCAGGGTTAGAGACTCGGTTATAGGGTTACAGGGTCTGTCTCTTATTTTATATACTCTCTGCTTGGACCATTTGATTCACTTCTTTTAGCTTGATAGCCATTCTGTTGATGGTCCCTTTATCTTTACTTTCTGGCGCTGGCTCAGAATGCTTTTTTTTTTTTCCTTCCTAATACCCCATATTAGTGGGTATTAATATAAACAGTGGAAAAAAAAAAAAGCACATTATTTCAGAAATAATTTTCTAATTTCAGAGGTAGTTTTCTAACTTCTGTTTCTCTTCAGCCTCTGCTTCTGCATACTGGAATGGGACGGTTATGCACACTGGAAGAATCTGTCTCCTTGGCCACCATGGTTGAGCGAATCAAAAGGCACCTAAAACTGTCTCATGTCCGCCTTGCTCTTGGTGTGGGGAGAACCTTAGGTAAATGTGTCTCCTTTATTTGTCCGGTCTACCTACGGATAATGTTGGGCAAAAGTTGAAACTCTTGGTTGTGTTACTGTAAGTGATGGGAATCACGTTAGCAGCTTCCATCAGTCCGGGTGGGCTAGCTTATGCCATGCTCTAACCTCACTGGCTTAAACGAGGTTTACTTCTCAGTCACTGTCCACATTCATCTTGAGTCAGCAGGGGAAGGCTGCCCATTGTAGACTCGTTGCTGTTGCAGAGGCAGAGTTTTGGAGGGTCTTCAGCCATCAGTTAGACATTCTAGCCTAGAAATGACGTCTATTACTTCTGTTCAACTTATTGTCCAGAATTAGTCACATTGCCCAACACGACCCAGGGAGGGCACGATGTGCAGTCCTACCATGTGCCAGGAAGAAAGCTGGAAATTATCATGGCTCCGATTACAATGTGGTCTTGCATTTTACAATACTGGTGATATTTTACATGAGGTGCTACTAAGTGAAGCGATGCACTGCAGTTTATGAGTCTTGTAGCTTTTCCCCCATACTTTCAGGACAAAAGGGATGACGGGAACATTCGTTGGACCCCTGCGGTGAGCCCAGCGCTATATTGAGTGTCCTGAGTACATGAGTTCTCACTGCAAAGGTGGGAGTGGAACGCAGTTGTTATGAGTGTGGATTCTAAATGCCTTGGGTTCAAATCTTTCAGTCCCATTTGCTGCATGACTTTGACAAGTTATTTAACCCCTCTGCGTCCTGGTAGCCTCATGTGTAAAAACTGCGGGAATAATAAAACCTGACTCATCAAGGTGGTGGTATAATCCACATGACGGGGCCCAGTGACTAGCACACCTCACGTGCAGTAAATGCGAGCTATTGTTAGCTCTGTGGTTGGAGTTATTATTACCATTGTACAGGTAAGAAATTGAGGTTCAGAGAGATAAGTAACTTTCCCAAAGTCCACAGTTGGATCAAACAACTCATGGGAGTTAGCATCCAAAGAAAATGGATGGCAGAGATGAGATGTGGCTTCTGATCCGACTTCAGAGCCCCCCTTTTGAAATGCCGGTAATGGAGTGACCACTAATGGAGTATCCATTCAAGAAACTAGTTGCCAAGTACTTGTTGGATTTTGGCTTGAAAGTTTCTATTTCACTCTGCAGAAGATGCGCTGTTAGGATAAATACAGTATTAAAAGTGTGTGTCAGATCCATTTGCAGCCCTCCTCTGACTAGCCCTTTTAGTTCCACAGCTTCCTTACCTGAGAACACAGGTGGTAGCTGCCTGCCTCTCCCTGTTGCCTGGAGCCCTGGTGCGGTCGCTTCCCTGGCAGCGTCGAGGGAGGCGCAGAGCTGCGCTGTCTGCACTCTCTGGTGTGCCTTACGTGGGCTTGTGCAGCCACGTACGCCCGAAGGAGTCATAGCCCTGCCTTGAGTTAGCTGTGCAGTACCAAGGGATAATCTGTCTATATGAGGACATGTTTTGTTATTTTTTAAAATTTGGTAAGCAGAATTCATACACTGGTTCTGAAACCTGGAGTGAAATCTGCATTACATTTAGGCTTCTTGGTACAAATTACAATGTTAAAATGAAGGGGAATTAGAAAGAGTTGGTCTCCTGTTTCCTTGTCTTGAAGAGTCCCAGGTCAAAGTCGTGGCCCTGTGCGCTGGTTCTGGGAGCAGAGTCCTGCAGGGGGCGGAGGCCGACCTTTACCTCACAGGTAGGACAGCCTTGCGATCTCTTTTCCACCCAAATGTGTTTTGAACTGAACTAAACAGGAACTACACCAAAATTGGGGACAAACCATATTCTTTGTGGAGGAAAAAAAATCATTTAACAATTTGTTATTAGCTTATCTGAAAAACTGATGTTCAGCATTTATTTAACCTGCCTTCTTCCTAAACATGACTCCTCAGATTTCATATGTCACTTATGGAACACTCTCTACCTGGTCACCTTAGCTAAAAGATGGTTCCTTTTACTCAGCCCTAAACTTCATCAGTTCCTATCAGTTCTAGCTCTAAAATCTTTCTAGAACCTTCTCCCTTATGCCCATCCAGCATCATCTTCTACTTGAAGTACTTTATCAGCCTCTCAATCTTCCACACACTCTCCCCAAACTACCTTTCACAAGTACAGATTGATGGTGTATAATATTATTCTGGCTAAAAGCCTTCAGTGAGTCCCTTATCTGTCCTGGAGGAGCCCAGACTTCACCCTGTCTTGCAGCCTCTGTGGATGCTGACCCTCTGGCTAGAATGCCTTTTCCTGGCCCCTTTGTGCTTCTCCTGATGAGCTCAAACATCTCTCCACCAAGAAGCGTTTGCTGACACTGGCCGGCCTGCCCCGATGGACGTGCCTTCCTCCAACCCTGTCACTGCGTCCTTACCCTCCTGTAGGCCTTTCCACTGGACAGTAACTGGCTTCCAGGCTGGGCACAGTAACTGTGTCCCCAAGGACAGTACCTGATAGGTACATGGCCCATCATTCCTACATAGGAGCTGGAGACCCTGTGTACACTTGCTACCAGCTGCACTTCCACTCCTGCTCCTCCCCAGGTTTGGGAGAGAGGGACTTGAAGATTGCTTTCCCACTTCTAGGACCAGGTGCAGGGGTCTTAACCCTCTGGCCGTTTCCTTGGCTACTTCTGTGCCTCTCCTGCCCCCACACCTGTGCCTCGTTGTCTAGCGCACACTCTTAGAAAGGCTGCTGCACTTGAAACATTGTCACATCCTGAAGGATTGGTGCAGCATCTGAGCAAGCCGGAGTCCTTGCTCTGACCAACCGAAAATGTACGTGAGTGTTACCTCTTTCTTTTCTATCCTTCTGAAGATGTAGGATTTTTATAAGCCCTCAAACTTGTACCAGATTGAAATAAACTTTCAATGTGTAGGCAATTTGAGGGAATATCTTACAGCGTGGTGCGTGACTATTTTAAACCTAATTAGCATTTTACTTTGAAGGAATTTCAGGCCTATAGAAAAGTTGCAAGAACAGTACAGTGAACTCCTGGATGCCCTTCACCCAGATTACTGATGGTTCTATTTTGCCACATTTGTACATTCTCTCTCTCTCTGTTCATATTATATATGTGTGTATATAAATATCAATATTTATGTATTAACTCCCAAAACCATTTTGTAATAACTTGCAGACATGATGACCTTTTACCCCAAAATACATCAGCATATATCTCCTAAGAACAAGGCCATTCTCTTATATGACCATGGGAACAGTGATCAAATTCAGGAATTTAATATTGTTAAAACACTTATTTAGTACATAGTCTGTATTCAACTTTTGCCAATTGGTCAAAGTTTGTAGTATTTCTTTTTCTGATCGATATCCAATCTGTGATCACACACTGCACCTGGAGTTGTTCCTCAGCTTTGTGTTCAGAGCATTGACATTTTTGAAGAGTATAGGCCATTTGCTTTGTAGTATATCTCTCAGTTTGGAGTGTCAGATTGTTTCCTCATAAATAATGAGTTTTTTTTAACTTTTTTTAATTATAAAGCAATATGTGCATAATTAAATTCACACAATTCCAAAATGTTAAAATGTCCTTCCAATCTGGTTACTTGGGGAAACAGGAAATATCTTTCGTTTTTTGTTTCTTTTTTTTTGCTGAGGAAGATTAGCCCTGAGCTAACATCTGTGCCAGTCTTCCTCCACTTTATATGTGGGATGCTGCCACAGCGTGGCTGACAAGTGGTGCAAGTCTGCGCCTGGGATCTGAACATGCAAACCTGGGCTGCCAAAGTGGAGAGTGCCAAACTTAACCACTACGCCATGAGGCTAGCCCCGAAAATACCTTTTTATCTGGCTAACTTTAGATGTCTCTGATCAGTGAGGCATCATTTTGAATATAACTTCAGGGATGGGAAGCAACAGCCGAAAGACCAAGTACAGGCCTCTGCTGACGTTTGCCCTCATTCCTTGGAGCTTGGCATGGTATTAGGTCGTTAAAGGTCATGTCTCGAAAGATCAGCAGACAGGGAGCTTGCTCCTTGCAGATATAAATTCTCTCTCATTTGCCTTTTCTTTCCCACAGCCGCCATCGTGAGCGAGCCTTCTTTCCTTTGCCTTCGGCTCTTACTGCGGGGTCTTCCTGGGTTTCCCCACTGTCATGCCTTTCCCCGCCAGTGCGTGGCGCTCTCCTAAGGCGTGGCTTCCAGCCAGGCCACCTTAGTGTCTCCTTTACTTTCCCTTACTGTTACAGATGGCAATGAAGTGGCACATATTGTGGGGAGGGGGACCTGAAAATTTTGGGGGGGAAAAACCCTTTTGTTCCTAGAAACATTTTTTCCCTTAGTTTTTATGCCTTATGTCTCTAAATATATCTCAAAATTATGCTTCGTTATGAATAAGCCAAATTGTGCACAATATATTTTTGCTCTTAAATTAGAAGTCATCAGATTTTAAAAATTGAAAACATTTGAGTTTTCCCAAAATCTTTTCCCAAAAGATGAGATCCTCTTCTACCAGTAACTTCAGAATGTCTAGGAATTTTGCCTAAGTCAAAGGAAAATACCTTGTTTTTAATTTAGAAAGAACTTTAAGTTCATTTCACCCTTAGGAATCAGACGAGGGTCGGTGCTGAAAGTTTTGGTGTTCACAAAGCATGAAGGAGTCTTCTGGACGCATACCGAGGATTTTCTTGACACATTTGTTATTTAATACTTAAGTAAGAAGGAAACTTGCTGAAAGCCCCATTTTACTTAGCAGTGGTCATTTTGTTACGGAAACATTTTGAATGGGTGTTTTTTACAGGTCTGTTTGCAGTGTTAGATACTGTTGGATGTGGGAGTTTGGATAGTGGGGTCTCCCAAAGAGAAGGATTTTCAGTAGGATGGCCTCTGTCCTTTTTAAATTGGAGGACATGTTAGATGTCTACTAAGTCTAGAATGACTGGATTTATAGGAGAAGTTCTGCTGTATTCTGTTTGCTTCATACAGAATGCAAACTTGGCATTTCTCCTGTTACAGTTCAGCATTCCACAGACTCTAACATGTATTTGCTCTTTCCTGTGTTGGCAGGTGAGATGTCCCATCACGATATTCTGGATGCTGCTTCCCAGGGAATAAACGTCATCCTCTGTGAACACAGCAACACTGAACGAGGCTTTCTTTCTGATCTTCGAGATATGCTGGGTGCTCACTTGGAGAAGAAGATTAATATTATCCTGTCAGAGACAGACAGGGACCCTCTTCATGTGGTATAATGCATACAGGAACAACAGGATGACACAGTCCGCAAATTGATTGGCACCCAGCTCGAATGCATAATATGAATCAGTGGAGTTGGTTTGGTATCCTTCGGAAGAATGTCTTAGAATGTACATTATCAGGGCCGGCCCCATGGCCGAGTGGTCAAGTTTGCACGTTCTGCTTCGGCGGCCCAGGGTTTCGCTGGTTCGAGTCCTGGGCGCGGACATGGCACTGCTCATCAAGCCATGCTGAGGCAGCATCCCACACGCCACATCTAGAATGATCCACAACTGAAAATAGACAACTATGTACCAGGGGGGCTTTGGGAGAAAAAGGAAAAATAAAATCTTAAAAAAAAAAAAAGAATGTACATTATCATTTCTGGTCTGTTAACCTGCTTCACCAAATGTTCTGTAGCTCATAAGGTGAAAACTGCACCATAACTACCATTAAAGAACAAGTGTTCATTATAAAGGACAAACTCAAGAATAATATTGATGTATAAAGTATATATTCATTATAAACTCGAGGAAAGATCGACTAAAATCTTTTTACTTAACATGCTTATAATCCTCTCCTTAGTTTAATTATAGATGGGATGTGCCATTCTCGAGCTCCATGCCCTGGATTAGTTTAAACACACACTTTAAAAACTTGGGATTAGAGCATTTCTTTCTGGGTGGTAGCCTCCAGCAGTGATAAGGTCTGTCTGTCCTGTTCCTGGGTCACTAATGTCCCACCTACATTTCAGAATCAGGATGAGATTTTTCAGGATGAGGTTTTTCTTTTTTTAGTATGCATGATCGTTATTCATACAACTATTGTTTTATTGCTTTTTAGGTAGCTCGCCTGTAATCTTACTAGTAATATGTAAAGATGGTTAGCCTTCAAAATACTAGTGATTACTTACACAGTATTAGTTTTGTGCCAGGCACCCTGCTAGGTGCATTAGGAACACCGTGAGTCCTTTCCCATTTTACAGACAGCAAACTGAAACAGGTTTAGGAGCTGGCCCCAGGCCACATAGCTAAAACATGCTGGAGTTAGGACACAGCTCGAGGCAGTCTGGCTCCAGGCCTTGTGCTTACCTACTTCTTAATCAAATATGTTGATAAAACTGATGGAAGAGGTATGGAAGAAATCCTGAAGGAAAAGAAACCCATTTTAACTGTGATCTTCTTTGGGTGATGTGATGGGAGGTTATGCTTTTTTAAATACTTTTAATACATATTTCCAATTTCTCTTCTGAGCTTGTTACTTTGGTAAAATACTAGTATGAGAAAGCACAGAATTTTACATTTCTTTTGTAGGATGCTGTTCTATCAATCTTACCTCCTGGAGGATTTGGGATCCCAACTTTCAAATTATTCTTGGTGGTTCACCTGTAATATTGCTTCACTACAGAAATAACCAGTAGGACTGAGCCTTATGAAATGCCCCCAGGTAGTTGGACGAGGAGCCAAGGAAGGAAAGGGGAGGAGAATCAGCAAAGTGTCAGAAGCCAAGAAGTAGAAAGTTGTGATGACGGTGGCCAGCAGCGTCAAGTAGAGAATGAGCTAGCAGACAGCTCTAGAGACCATCGTAATGGCATTTGCTTCAGTCATTTATCGTTCGCTTTCTGTATGTGGGGCCCATAGAGATGGGAGAATAGGACAGAAATGTGGATGATAATTACAATAAACTCTTAAGTAACTACGCTAAGAATAGGCATAGGGTTTACGGGGAAAGTTTTCTAGGAAAAGGGGGTAGAACTCAGCCAACAGGGACAGCTTGAACAAATGCACTAAGTAAAGAAACAGCATAATACATTGAAGGAATTAATTCTTTATTGTCAGGGTGGAAGGCAGGAAGCAGGAAAGATGTGATCAGAAATGATGCTGAAGAGCGAGCCTGGGGCCAGTGACTCTCAAACCTTTTCTTTAGGTCACTTAAGGTGTGAGGTGATTTCATCTGTAACAGTGACGATGGCAGCAAGGAGCTTGTGGAGTTGAAGGTTGTAGATTAATTCCTTTGGATAGAGGTCCAGAAGGGCTAATGGATTAAAGGATTTTTTTATGATTGGACATACTTATTGTTAAGGTTTTGTGTTCTTTTAAAGGATGACATTGTTTCTATAATAAATGTTTATTTTTATTTACTTTTTTGAGGAAGATTAGCCCTGAGCTAACATCTGCTGCCAATCCTCCTCTTTTTGCTGAGGAAGACTGGCCCTGAGCTAACATCTGTGCCCATCTTCCTCCACTTTATATGCCTACCATGGCATGGCGTGCCAAGCAGTGCCATGTCTGCACCCGGGATCCGAACTGGCGAACCCCGGGCCACCGAAGCGGAACGTGTGCACTTAATTGCTGTGCTGCCGGGCCGGCCCTATAATAAATTTTTAAAGTTTCTTTACTGGCACGCTAGCATTTCTAAATAACTAAAAATACCCCCAAACACATCCTTTGTAGTTTCTTAAAGTATTGCTGAAGATTATTCTTTACTTGCACTTGTCAAGTTCTCTGAACTGTTAACTTTAAGGTGTTGCTTAGTTGTATATATCATTGCTTTCAAACTTCAACGTGCACAAGAACATCTGGAGCTGTAGTTAAGATGCGGATTGATTCAGATGCTCCAGTAGGGCCTAAGCATTTCTAAGCTCCCAAGAGATGCTGCCATTTTGAGGACCACATTTTGAGTAGCAAAAGTAAAGATGGTGACCTAAATACTTGGGAATGCTTGGGCCCAAGGTGATATATGCCAAAATTGCTAAGAAAATTTGCTAATGAGCTTTGTTATACTCACATTTAAAATTGTATTTTCCATAGCATCAGTTATTTCAAATTTACTTTATTCAGCACATTAAGGATACTGTGACAATTAATGCTATTAAAACCTTTAAATAGATATTTCAGATTTCATCTTCATATCCACACAACTCCTGTATGGCACAGAGCCTTCTAATAAGAGCTCAATAAACATGAATTAAAATGGCTTAACAGCAGTGTGAAAGCCTGAGGACAGAGCCATTTATGTGACAGTTTATTCGTCCCTTGGGTTTTTGGAGCCAGAGTCTGTGACAGGGCAGACCCTCATGACTCACGGTCATCGCTGATGGCTTCTCAGGACTAGGCTGCACGAGTCCTCTCACCTCCTAGAATGTAGGAAAATACATTCTGAACCATGCTCCTGGCTGTGCATTTGAGTTAGCTGGGGAAAAAAAGACTTCTGAAGTTGTGTTGTTTTAAAAAGTTAAGCAAAATCTCTTACCAATCCCCCGAACTCACTGATCTTGTATAAGAATGAAGTGTCCGTACATTAGAGTGACAACCGTGATGCTGAGAAAGTGCAGTTTCCGGAGTATCGAGAACTGACGCAGCACTCGCTGCACGAGGATTCAGCACTGTGCCGAGTCTGCAAACGTCTGTCTGCATACCCAGTGCCTTTTTGGGGCCTATTTATTTATTTAGCCATTTTATTAAAAGAGCAGCCAGAGAAATCTTTCAAGGTTTCAGGTCTGTTCCATCTTGCCAGAAGGGAGGAGCAGCGGAAGATGCAGCCTCAGCGGCCGAGTCTCACTGACAGAGCGCACACCGACGCTGCAGCAGGCCAGTGAGGAGCAGCTCACAACGCGGCAAGGGCTGCCTCAGGTCTGGAAGACGTACTCAGGAAAGTTTGGAAACACTTCAAGATATTTTTAGTAAAAAACCAGTACTATAATTTAAAAAAAGTGATTTTATCTAAATTGGCTTTTTATTTAGTAGTAAAGACTATTGACACTGCCTGCAAATAGTATAGTATAGACACAAAAATTATAAAAATAAACCAGATACTTAAGGGCACATGCAGTTTGCAAATTATGTCATTAAAGATTTTGTATACTCTTTTATACTGTAAATTATTATAAACTAAATATATTAAGCAAAAAAAGCAAGGTGCAAACCAGCAAGTATCATGTGCTGCCACTTGTGTTTTGAAAGGAGAGACAGGTGCCTTACTCGAGCACAGGCTGCCTCTGCAGGAGCACTAACCGCCAGCAGGGTTGCCTGGGCACTCGAGCAGGGGAGGGAAGCTGACTCATGCTTCACTGAATATCCTTTGATACAATTAAAATTTTTTAGAATCATATTTGTGTACAGTCTGATTAAATATTTTGATTAGTAATTATATTTAAGACTAAAGACTTAGTATATGGATTTAACAAAATTATATGCCACAAACAAATGATTTAAAAAATTCTGAGCATTTTGGGAAATATTTTCATGAAAGAGCTTTATAAGAGAAGAGATGAGTGAAAAATGCTGATGGAGTACATACTTTATTACAGTGATGTTTAAACAAACAGTTTCACACTTGGAAACCGATCAGGGAGTATGTGAAGACTGAGCGGACACACTGGCCAAGGCTAGCCAATTTTCCTTTCCTAAGAAAAAAGGCTTCTGTAAATAAAGAAAAAAACTGAAATGTCTTACAGTGAGTTTTAGGTCTTCTTCATAGAAAAATCAAGATAAATTTAAAGCCAGCCATTAATATGCTACTCGCTTGCATGTTAAAACAAAAATATGTTGATATACAAGAATAATTAAATTTTTATTTTCTGTTGTCTTGAAAACAATGACTAAAATGTAATTCAGGATTGTCTTTTTCTAGCCTGGCTTCTCACTTGTATCAAAAGGTGACGGCACAGACCTGAACTGTGCCGAACGCCATGGTCTGTGACTGTTCGTGTGCTTGCTACGCTGGGTGCACACCGTGTACACTCGTTAGGCTTTTCCCACCATCCCAACTGAATGGTGTCAAGCTCCCTCTCCCCGCCCCAGTATGTAGCCTAAACCCCAAAGGAGAAAGCCGAGTCACCTGCGTCTTCCCAGTCTTCCACCTTTCGTTAAGCCATTTCAGGAACACCAAGAGATGGTCTGCCCTCTCCATGACACTCGTCAGTCCTGACACACAACAGCAAATAAAGCAGACTGACGTGATGCCAACGTCTTTGTACTTCCACACTCTGGAACAAGCACACTTGCAAACAACCAGCTCCAGAAGTGTTAAAAGGCCCTCAAAAAATTAGGAATAATATCATCTCTAGTATAAAAGAATTCAAAAACATCCAGTTCCAAATAGTCCCTGAGCATACTGTTCATTCCAGCAAGATGTCTCCAGAGAGGTAATGAATGAAAGGCACATTTTCTCCAACTTGAGGACCGTGCATAGTACTAGCGATAGTCCAGCAGCCAGGCTAACCAAGGTTCTAACCGAGGACACTCCCCCTCCCAATTTTCAATCTCGTACACTGGAAAAAGTAACATTGGATGGCAACACAACACTTCAGACGAGAGGAGTGGCAGCTGGAGTACATCGACCCTTCGCAGAAGACTCAAGAGGAAGGACAGCTTCAAGACTCCTCTTCCTCCTTTTCCAGGAAATCAGTCAACGTTCCACTGTCAACAGGAATTAATAAATATTCCACTCCATCAGCTCCCTGAAAGATGCAAGGAGACCCTGGGTGTTAGTCATCTGGAAGAGAGATATGTGAATCCTCTTGTAGGTTCAAACAAAAAATGGATTTGGTTTCCTCAGTATGTTATATAAATACACAAGTATAAAAAGGCAAAAGGGCACACAGGCATATATATCTACTTAAATACACTGAGCTTATAGTTAAACCACTTTATAGTGGAAAAGGAGACTAGAGGGTGAGTGGGTGGGTATTTATTTTCTTCACCCTGCCTGCTCTTCCTAGAATCTTACACGATTGATCTCTTGGTTCTTTTATCCCCCTTTCGACTGGATCGCTCCCATTGGCTTTTAAGTCCTTTCACGTACCTCCCATTTTAAAGTAAGCCTCACCAGGCTCCTCATTCCTCTCCAACTGTCACGCAACCTCTTCACCTTCCCAGGGGAGCTGTCTGTAAAGGGTGGTCTCCTTTTCCTCACTTTTCACTCAACCCAGTCCAACCTAGCCACTGCCACCATTATCATGTCACCAAAAGAGACTCTGCTTAGACCACCGAGGAATTTCACGTTCCTAAATCCAATAGGTATTTTCACTCTTCATCTTTTTTGGTCTCTTGGCAGCACCTGACTTTTTCTTAAAACATGCTTCTCTTGGCTTCTATGACATCATACCCTGGCTGACATCACAGCATTTCTTCTTGGCTCTGGCTATTTCTCTCACCTCTGGAGCCTTATCTTCTACTTGGCCAGTAAATGTTACACTTAGTTCCCGGCCCACTAATCTCAATATATGTCCTCTCTAGGTAGTCGCACCAATGCCTGGTTTCAGTTGCAAGCTAAATACGTAGGAATCAAAACTCTTGTATCTCTAGCCCAGATCTTTGCTCTGGTTTCTCGTCCAGGAATCCAACCGCCTCGTTGACATCTCTGAGGAATCTCAAAGGAAGCTGAGAGTGAGTTCATGATAAATCCAAACACCCTGAGATCATGAACTCATGATCTGTCTCCCCAAAAATGTTTCTCTTCCAGTTTCTCATCCAATGATCCCACATCTCTCTGGTTGTGCAAGCCACAAACCGGGAATTACTCGACACTTTCCTTTCCCTTGGTTCCCATATCCAAACCATCAACAATTGTTGTCAGTTTAGCCTCAAGTACCTCTTGAATCCAACCCTTTCCTCTCTTCACCCTAGTCCAGGTTACCATCATCTCACCCAGACTACTAACGCCTTCCTAGCTGGTCCCTCTGCATCGAGTGTTGACAATCCACATCCCACTCCACCCCATTCCACTCTCCATACCAGAGTCAGAACAATTTTTCTAATGCTTGCCATTATTTTAGAACAAAGATTAAAGTCCTTTCCTTGGCCTAAAAGTCGCGCATGGTCTAGCCCTTACATCACTACTCTTTCAGCCTCATCGTGCGCCATGCTGGTCCTCTTTGTGTTCCAGGGTCTCTTTACCTGCTGTTTCTGCTGGGAACGCTCTTCCCTTCCCTCTCTAACTAGTTATCTCCTAGTCTTCCTTCAGATCTCAGTTCAGTGGTCTCTTGTGATAACCATAACGAGGTCAAATCTACTTACCTTAATGTGCTCTTTCAGAACCATGTATCTTCCAATCATAGGACTTACGACAGTTAAAATTTTACGTGTGTGTGATTATTCAACCAATGTGCGTCTCCTCCATTAGACTTTAAGCTCTCTGAGAAAAGGACTTAGGTTTTTGCTTACTACTGTATCCTAATACTTCGTGTGATATCTGACATAGTTAGTGCTCAATAAGCATAGATCAGATTAATGAATGGGGTGGAAGGAAGAGAGGGAGAGGGAACAGAACTATTTAACTCACCACAGACTTCTAATGGCCTAGGATCTGGACTAGAACTTTAAGTTTCCTGCTCGGCTCCGCGGCAGAGTACTTCCACCCTCTCTGTTTCTACAGAACTCAAGCGGCACACTGCCTAAGGAGATGCCTGTGACCCATCACGGAACTTCAGTTTCATAATCAGATCTGGGTCAAAGGCATACTTGTCCCTGAGTAAATGCAATACACTATACCTTTGCCACAACAGCAAAGTCTCACCTTCTTTGTTCTTATAAGCTTGTGGTCCCTAAATTCAGTTAACTGGGCCCGAAGTGTCAGATCACTATTGACAAGGAAGGCCTCCCGACACTGCTGATAAAAATCTTGAAAAGACAGTCCTGGAGAGTTCAAAAGGAGACAGAATTTCATTTAAGTGAACATAAGTCACCATTTAAGACATGACCCCAGTATATGGATACCCACACCAAGCAACACAGAAAAAAATGCTGTTGCCATAGTATGTCAAGGCAGACAGTAAGCATCGGTCTAAAAAAGGAGATACCTCTGGAAGAATACTTAGGTGTTATACCCTGTGGCTTATATTTTTTAAAGAGAACTGACTGGTTCAAAGTAGTCAACTGTGACCAAGTATAACATAATCCTGTGGGCAGTTTTAAACAGTGCGAATAAAGTTGACTTTTAAAGAGGGAACTAGTAAGTCATGAGAACTGAATGATTATTAAAATGTTTGTTTAAATTAACACACTATTTTTACTCAAGGGGAAGGAAATCTCCTAAGATGCCCATATGAAATATATGTAATTGGTAGACCCATCCATAGTTGGCATAGGAAAGTTAAAAGGTAAGCTAGGTTTGCCTTTCGATTCACATTGGCAAACAGCCTGCTCAGCAGTGTCTCTACAGGGCCGCCAGGAGATGTGCCACGTGGCAGACACAGTGAGCACAGAGCAAACCTTCTATTCACTACTATGAAAAACTGCAGTGCTGTTACTAGATTCCAGAAAAAGCAATCTGTGGGGTAAAACAAAAGTCAGACAACTGAATATCACAAAGATTGGGTACCAGCGTAAGACGGGCTCTCCTGGTTGTCCAGCTGATACTTGCTTAGGAGCCTAAAAATTCCCCTAAGGAAAAAAACAAACAGGAATTCAAATCCAAATTGCTAACATCAAAAGACACACAAAAAGAGTGTGAAATACTTGGCCTGTCTACATTATCTTCTGTTCCTTTCTCCAAGGAACATCATATCCTGGCCTTCTTAAAAAGAAGCTTTTTAATTTCCTTTTAAGGAAAATCTAGTACTTTTTTCAATTAAGTTGAATTTAATTAAGGTTAGTTTACTATAGGAAACTTGGAATACATAATAAAATCTAAAGAGGAAAATATCAATCCCATAACCCTAAAATAACAGCCACTAACATCTGACGTGGAGATTCTATCCGCCTGTGCCGCTCTCTCGGAGGCAGGTGGAGACACACGAGTTCATGCATTTCTATATGGTTCACACCGTGTACACCTCACCCTTTCACTTACTGATTTCTCCATGTCTTTAAAAACTCTTCCCAGATCATTTTTAATGGCTGCTCATCTACTGTATCGTAAACTTCCCATTTCCCTACTGGCTTTGATGCTTACAGTACTGCCAATTTTAACTATTAAAAATAACTCCACATTAAAGAAAACTGTACACAAATATTCTTTCATGTCTGGAATTATTTCTGTAGGGGAGTGTGCTAAGTGGCATTATGGGGTTGGAAGCAGTGTTACACAAACTAAGATTCCCAGGAATCCCTGGGTGTGGCAAAAATTTTAAACCTTTGCATTTTCATTTTTACAATCATCTAGAATAATTACTGTAAACATTTCAGATCATCTGAACGACCACTTTATAATTAAGTACTCCCTCTGAATCTACAGCTACATTTCGGTTAAGATTTTTGATCAGGGGCCGGCCCGGTGGTGCAGCGGTTAAGTGCGCACGTTCCGCTTTGGCGGCCCGGGGTTCACCGGTTAGGATCCCGGGTGCGGACATGGCACTGCTTGGCACGCCATGCTGTGGTAGGCATCCCACATAGAAAGCAGAGGAAGATGGGCACGGATGTTAGCTCAGGGCCAGTCTTCCTCAACAAAAAGAGGAGGATTGGCAGATGTTAGCTCAGGGCTAATCTTCCTCAAAAAAAAGAGATTTTTGATCAGTCACATTCACACCAAGTAAAGACTAAACGATACTGAACGTTGCAAAACGAAGAAAAATTTCAAAGTAGTTTAAATTAAAAAACAAAAAGCATTGGAGGCTACCACGCAGACACACAGGTATGCCAAACTGAGAAACACCTGCGTTAGAGCAGTCAGCGTCACATTCAACGCCATGAGTGCTCCTACTGCGTGGATGCCCAGCTTCACATGTAACGACCTGCGACGGTCCATTAGCAGTAAGTGTAACAGTAAAATTGAACGAAGACTTTTTCTGTTCCCAGTTCCATCAAAAATTCTGATTAGATACCTATTTGATGCATATTTCAGTTTAATGCAATGCTTAGCTTAAAGTGTACAAAAACAACTTTATAGAGTGACAAAACTCATTAAAGTGAACATCTGGGGGTTAACACGAGGGAGTCTTATCATGATACAACTGAGCATCTCGACTGTGGTGGTAGTTACGCAAGGCTGCACGTGACAGAAGTGCGCAGAGCTAGCGCTCACGCTCACACGAGTGAGTGCAGGTACCCACAGCGGGACCTGACTGGGCCCTGCGACTGTGCCAGCGCCAGCTGCCTGCTTCAGGACTGCACTTGGCGCTTGGCGGGAGACGCTGGCACGGAGGCCGGCTGGGAGAGGGGTGCCCAGGACCTCCTTGCGCGTTTCTTTGTAACCTCCTGTGAATCTGTAATTATTTCAAAACAAAAAGGTTTTAAAAAACCAGATACACATAAAATAAAAGTAACTAAATGGAAAAGAAAGTGCTAGCAAAAGAAAAGAGAAAGATCTATTTGAAAGTTCCTGTGTACCCCGTCCTCCACCTATTCCCCTCCCTTCTTCTTCTTCTTTTGCTGAGGAAGATTCCTCCTGAGCTTAAATCTGTGTCAATCTTCCTCTATTCTTTAGTATGTGGGGCGCCAGCACAGCACAGCTGCTAACAGAGTGGTGCAGGTCCGAGCCAGGAAGCCAAACCCAGGATGCCAAAGCAGAACGTGCTGAACTTAACCACTAGGCCACCAGGGCTGACCCTCCCTTCCCTTCTTTTCCAGGGTCAGTACTATCCTGAATTAGGTACTTTTTGTTTCCATGTACATTTAAAAATTTTATTCAGGGGCTGGGCTCGTGGCTTAGTGGTTAAGTCCAGCACGCTCTGCTTTGGCGGCCCAGGTTCATGTGATCAGATCCTGCCTGTGGACCCACACCACTCATCAGCCATGCTGTGGCAGTATCCCACATACAAAAATAGAGGAAGACTGGCACAGAGGTTAGCTCAGGGCTAGCCTTCCTTAAGCAAAAAAAGAGGAAGACTAGCAAAAGATGTTAGCTCAGAGCGAATCTTCCTCACCAAAAAAAGGGGAAAAAAATAATAAAATAATAAAATTTCAACACTATATAGTATTGTTTTACATGCTTTTTGTTTTTCCATCTACCATCCTGTCTGGTTTAGCATTTGCCCTGTTTTGGACACTAAGTGATGTTGTCACACTGCTGTTACCCCACATAAGTCACACTCGTGGCTGCCAATGCTGCTTCTAGATCCAGAACACAGCGAGGCTGTGGTTTCAACTCTCTCACTGCTTTACGAGTCTGTTCCACCGAGATGTTCATATTTTGGAGCCAGGCTATATCTTTTTATTTTTGTTGTTTCACATTTTATCTTTTATGCTGGATGTTTGGAACAAAAAAGGATGAATTAAAGTGTGAAAGTACTATGCCATCTTGACCAGAAGTGTCCTCTCATTGCGCTTTAAAGAAAAAAAAGTCTTTGCTAGTCTCACCTGTTTATTCTTTAAGAAACTTTGAATTTTCTGTCAAATTTATAACGTAAAAATATCGTTTATGTTTTGATTAATTTATAGGTCTAATACATTTCTAACTTGGGAGAAATTGCTATCTTTATAACATTCAGCTCACTCATGCAAGAACACAATATTTCTCTTCATCTACTGGAATCTTATCTATTCTCAACAAGGTTTGTTGTGTTTTTTTGTTTGCTTTTTTAAAGATTGGCAGCTGAGCTAATAACTTGCCAATCTTTTTTTTTTTTCTTTTTCTCCCCAAATCCCCTCAGTAGATAGTTGTATACTTTTAGTTGTGGGTCCTTCTAGTTGTGGCACGTGGGATGCCACCTCAGCATGGCTTGATGAGTGGTGCCATGTCCACGCCTGGGATCCGAACTGGCGAAACCCTGGGCTGCCGCAGCGGAGCGCGCAGACTTAACCACTCAGCCATGGGGCCAGTGCCCGGTTTGTTGTTTTCTAACACATCGTCTTGCTAAAAATAGTTCTAGCATTCTATGCTTTGGGGGAGGGGAAGTTTGCTACTAAAAGCCTCTTTCAACAGGTTAATTATCACGCAAAATTTATTTTTTTCAGGCCTATGCTATATTCAGCTTTTCAGAGCTTTTATTAATTCAGACATGCCTCCTGGTTAGGCTGCTGAAAGGGCTTCCCTGGAGACATCAGACAAAGATGTTTAGGAGCGTGCGCTTTTGAGCCAGGTAGATTTGGACCAACATCTCTATGCCTTTTTCCATCTACCTTAGAGTGGTTATGAGTATCAAACGAGCTATTTCATGTAAAGCATCCCATGTTTGAATCAAAATGTTCAATATTAATTAAAAATAATCATCAAATACATCATGGATGTTTGCATATGTCCAAACTCATCAAATTATGCACATTAAATATGTGCAGTTCTTTGTCTCTTAACTATACCTCAATAAAGGTATAAAAAAAGAAAAAAATAACCATCGAATTTAAGCAAAATTCATCAAAATTCTGCTTTTTCCTCCACAATGATCCCCGAGTTGTTCTTATTCAGAAATATAAAAATCTATTAAGAAAAAGAATGCTAGTACTCCTGCTTTATTACTGGGCAACTGACTAGTCTGCCTACTGTATACCCAGTACTGCAACATTATTACTACTATTTCTCCTAATCTTTCAAACTAAGTAGGCACTTTAGTATTGCCATTAAAACCTAAGAGTGCATATCTTAAAATGTACAGAGTTTTTGAAGACAGAAACTACAGTTTCCCTCTTACCTTGCGTTAGGGGTAAGGCTTCGTAAGACATGAGTTAGGGAACTAAGTGGTAGTGATCCCGACTGTTTAACCAGAAGCGAATTCTCATAGGAGGTTTCTTCAGTATAAGGACTATATGTAGTAGTTTCATACCAGAGCCAGTTATAAAGACTCTGCTTTGCGTGGTCCCACACTAGAGCACAGGATCAAAGAAAACCAAGAATTACCAATTGTTGTCATGTTACTACATTCCACTTTAGGAAAGAATCAGAAAGCATTAAATAAAAAATGAATTCTGAAATTGTTCATTTTTGCCATATCCCCATCCAAATCAGTACCTCACAATCTAATTTCACTGTCAATCAACATCTGAATCTTTACATGTATATTAAATACAAATTAAAATATATTAGTGCTACCAAGTCTCTTTTAAAAAAATTTAATAATTTAACATTTTGTTTTATAGGATTATCCAATGTCTCTGAATTAAATGAATAAAAAAACTGCTGCAATAGCACGAAGAGTAGAAAGAGACCAAAATCAGGAGTCTCCTCTCCTTCATGAAACTTCAGGTGTAAAACACTCCCTTTACAACCTGAATTGTTATTTATGTTCTAAATCAGATTGAGAACACCTATATTTTTGGTAACCTGTGTCCTCAAACATGAAACAAAGGAAAAGTGTACTGAAAAAGAATAAAAATGTGACTTACAACATTAAGAAAATTAATTTTGTAAGACTGATATCTTGAGAAAGAAAAATAGTAACATTTAACTCACTGAGAGGAGCATTGAGGTGATCAATAGATGCTATGAGGTATATGTTATGTAAAGATGACAACTGGCCGATAATTTGCTGGCTTTTGTCTCCTCTCAACATTTGACTATCCAAATTGTGGATGAGAAGGAAGAGTTCTAATGAAGAATCTAAAAAGAAAGAGAATTCAATTATTATTTTCAGTATTTGTGAAGTCCCTAGCACACACAATGCTAAGTATTAAAGAATATGTCAAAGTATTATAGGACAAAACAACCATTGCTTAGAGGAATGCAGTTTATCTAAGAAGATAACGCAGTCATTCACAAAATAAGTAAGACACTATTAAAGTCCTAAAATAAAAGAACTTCATTGGAATCAGCAGGCACTAGAGACCATGGCTAGAGACTTAACTGGAATGGTTAGCACTTGAATCAGATCACAAAGAAAGCAGTTTTTGTTTTTTTTAAGGAAGATGAGCCCTGAGTTAACATCTGCTGCCAATCCTCCTCTCTTTGCTGAGGAAGACTGGCCCTGAGCTAACATCCGTGCCCATCTTCCTCTACTTTATATGTGGGACGCCGCCTCAGCATGGCCTGACAAGCGGTGACATGTCTGTACCTGGGATCTGAACCAGCAAACCCCGGGCTGCTGAAGCGGAACGTGCAAACTTAACCACTGTGCCACTGGGCCAGCCCCAAGAAAGTAGTTTTAATAAGGCATAGAAAATAAGCCAAGATGCATATTGGACTGGAGGTGAATCTGTGCATGTTGAATTACAAGGAGGGAGGAAAGGGGGGAGGACACAAAAACAAAACAAAAGAGCTCAAATTAAGAAATAATATAGAAAATCCTGATTATCACAAAGCTAAAGTAGACAAAAAAAAAGGGAGGGGAGGTGTTTGGGATATTGCTCAAGGCATCAGGAAGGTCAGAGAAGTAAAATATCATAAAAGTCAATGAAGAAAGAATTTGGAGGATGGAGTTATCAACACCATCAAATACTGCAGAGATCAAGATAAAGGATAAGCCAAGGTCAATGAGGTTATTAGTAAAAAGGAAATTACAGGTGATCCTCAAGCACGCAGTTCAGAAAGCACAAAAGCAAGAAATTAAGAAGGAAATAGGTAAAAAGTAGAAGGCAGGACATGTCTTCAAAAACTCTGAAATCACATTGAAACAGGAAAATAAAACAGTGTGGAAAGGCAGTGGAATCAGGTAAGTTTTTTTTCTTAAGATGGAAGAAGTCCTATACGTGTTAAAAAGCCATTGGTAGTCTCTCAGGAGTTGGTAAGAAAGGGGACCTTTGGAATCTATGATCGAGGATGAGCCTTGTAGAGAGAACAACTATATTGCTCTTCCACTGGAGGGTAGAAGCAGAACGATAATAAAGTGACAAAGATTCTGAGATGATGCATTTTGCAAGTTCAAGGTTCCTTCAATTCTAGAAGCTATCACAGCCAACAGTATTTAAATTATATATAAAAATTTAAATGACATATAAATATATAAAATGTTTTATATTATAAATATATACATATTTTACATTATTTCATGTTTTATTTATATTATTTACATTTAATTATAAAAATATAAAATTATATAGTTCATAATTACATATTTATATTATCTACGTCTACATAAAATATTCTTATATAACTATAAATTTTGTATAAATATATTCTATTACAATATTATATATAATATGTATAATATATACTATATACAGGCATAGCTCACTTTATTGTGCTTCACAGATACTGTTTCGTTTTTTTTTTTTACAAATTGAAGGTCTGCGGCAACCCCATGCTGAGCAAGTCTATCAGCACCATTTTTCCAAGAGCATTTGCTCACTTTGTGTCTGTGTCACATTTTGGCAATTCTCACAATATGTCAAACTTTTTCACTGTTATTATATTTGCTATGGTAATCTGTGATCAGTGATCTTTGATGTTACTATTGTAACTGTTTTGGGCACCACGAACCATGCCCATACAAGATGTCAGACTTAATCGATAAACGTTGTGTGTTACTGCCCCACCAGCCGGCCGGACCTGCCATTCCCCATCTCGCTCCCTCCCGCGGCCTCCCTCTTCCCTGAGACACAACACTGAAACTAGGCCAGTTAGTAACCCTACACGGCCTCTGAGTGTTCCAGTGAAAAGGAAAGCTGCACACCTCTCAGTGTGAATCAAAAGCTGGAAACAATTCAGCTTATTAAGGCAAGTCGAAAGCCAAGACAGGCTGAAAGCTAGGCCTCTTGCACCAGTTAGCCAAGCTGTGGATGCAAAGGAAACGTTCTTGAAGGAAATTAAAAGTGCTACTCCAGTGGACAAACGAATGATAAGAAAGTGAAACAGCCTTATTGCTGATACGGAGAAAGTTTTAGTCGTCTGGTTAGAAGATCAAACCAGCCACAACAATCCCTTAAGCCAAAGCCTAATCCAGAGCAAAGCCCTAACTCTCCTCAATTCTCTGAAGGTTGAGAGAGTGGAGGAAGCCGCAGAAGAGTCTGAAGCCAGCAGAGGCTGGTTCATGAGGTTTAAGGAAAGAAGCTGTGTCCATAACATAAAAGTGCAAGAGGACACAGCAGGTGCTGACGTAGACGCTGCAGCACGTTATCCAGAAGATCTAGCTGAGATCAGTAATGAAGGGGCCACACCAAACAGCAGATTTTCAATGTAGACGAAACAGCTTTAGACTGGAAGATGCCATCTAGGACTTTCACAGCTAGAAAGGAGAAGTCGATGGCTGGCTTCAAGGCTTCAAAGGAGCCCCTAACAAGGGGCTAATGCAGCTGGTTTCCTTAAGTTGAAGCCAATGCTCATTCACCATTCCAAAAATCCTAGGGCCCTTAAGAACTATGCTAAATCTACTCTGTATGTGCTCTATAAATGGAACAACAAAGCCTGGATGACAGCTCATCTGTTTATAACCTGGTTTACTTAATAGTTTAAGGCCATTGTTGAGACCCACTGCTCAGAAAAAAGGATTCCTTTCAAAATATAACTGCTCATTGACAATGTACCTGGTCACCCAGGAGCTCTGATGGAGTTGTGCAATGAGACTAATGTTTTCCTGCCTGCTAACACAACATCCATTCTGCATGGATGGATCGAGGAGTCATTCTGACTTTCAAGTCTTACCACCCGAGGAACACAGACGCTATAGCCGCCATAGATAGTGATTCCTCCGGTGGGTCTGGGCAAAGTAAACTGAAAACCTTCCGGAAAGGATTCACCATTCTAGACGCCATTAAGAACATGCGTGATTCATGGGAAGAGGTCAAAATATCAACATTACCAGGAATTTGGAAGAAGCTGATTCCAACCCTCATGGATGACTTTAAGGGGTTCAAGACTTCAGTGGAGGAAGTAAGTGCAGATGTGGTGGAAACAGCAAGTGAACTAAAATTAGAAACGGAGGGGCTGGCCCCGTGGCCGAGTGGTTAAGTTCACACGCTCCGCTTCAGTGGCCCAGGGTTTCGCTGGTTTGGATCCTGGGTGTGGACATGGCACTGCTTACAAGGCTATGTTGAGGCAATGTCCCACATGCCACAACTAGAAGGACCCACAAGTAAAATATACAACTATGTACTGGGGGAATTGGGGGAGAAAAAAGCAGGAAAAAAGAAAAAGGAAGACTGGCAACAGTTTTAGCTCAGGTGCCAATCTTTAAAATAAATAAATAAATAAATAAAATTAGAAGTGGAGCCTGAAGATATGACTGAATTGCTGAAATCTCATGATAAAACTTTAATGAATGAGGAGTTGCTTCTTATGGGTGAGCAAAGAAAGTGGTTTCTTGAGATGGAATCTACTCCTGGTGAAGATGCTGTGAAGACTGTTGAATGACAACGAAGGATTTAGAATGTTACATAAACTTAGTTGATAAAGCAGCGGCAGGGTTTGAGAGGACTGACTCCCAATTTTGAAAGAAGCTCCACTGTGGGTAAAATGTTGTCAGACAGCATCGCAGGCTACAGAGAAATTGTTTGGGAAAGGAAGAGTCAACGACACAGCAAACTTCACTGTCTTATATTAAGAAATTGCCACAGCCACCCCAGCCTTCAGCAAGCACCACCCTGATCATGATCAGTCAGCAGCCACCAACACCGAGGCAGGACTCTCCACCAGCAAAAAGATTACAACTCACCGAAGGCTCAGATGATGCTTAGCATTTCTTTTTCAACAAATAAAGTATTTTTCAACTAAGGGATATACATTGTTTTTTTTTAGACATAGTGCTATTGCACACTTAATAGACTACAGTGTAGTGTAAACATAACATTTATATGCACTGGGAAACCAAAAAATTCGTATGACTAATTGTATTGTGATATTTGCTTTATTGTGGTACTCTGGAACCAAACCCACAATAACTTCGAGGTATGCCTGCATATAATGTATATAAGTATATTATATATAGTATATATAAATATATATATAACCACGTAGACATCTATTTTAATGAGTATACAAAAAAATTTGAAATTATCCATCAAATCAGTTAAGCATAACCAGTTACTCCCTTTAATTCTTAAGCAATGACTAAATGACAATTGTTAGAACCTAAATAATTTTATTTCTAATTTTCTGAAATGCTCACATAACCAAAACAATCACATTAAACAATAACAAAAATGTTTTTTTCCCACTCCACAGATTTTAGTATATGAAATTATTCACATACAGTGATCTCTACTCAGAATAAAGAAATAAGAACGTTTTATAAAAATATTAAACAATATAAAAATATCAGACAAAGATCTATCAATCAACCAGAGGCACTTCACACTGACCGCACAAAACCTGAAATTATTCTGAAATAAGAGGCTTTTGGCTACACAAATTCAAGGCAGTAGGAGTAATTCCTGCTAGGTAAGTGAGGTTCACAGAAAAAGCTCATAGAAAAAGAAAGGACAAATTATTTTGGAGAAATCCAAATCAGCACTGAGAGAGTTGCCATTATTAAAGCAATCCTCAATTTTGTATAAACTAATAAATGAAGAAGTAGAAGTGTATGCCTAGCTTCACCCTAAAAATAGACAAATTTACTTCCTATTACCTTCTTTAAATTTGTTTGTTATCCAGTCCAGCTGGTCCAGTACACTGCGGAAGGTACCCGTGTGATCAAGGACTTCTTGTGTTATAGAATTCAGGATCTATAGCACACAAGTGGAAGAGGGACATCAATTACAACTTATTCTTATAATATATTCATGGGAGATATATACAATTAGCAAATCAATCCTTCTTTATAAATTAAAAATGAATTTGGATTTCC